>NW_006793272.1:2650718-2654989 GCF_000442215.2 Lipotes vexillifer
CTTTCCCTAGGCTCCAGTTCCCTTCCTAGTTCCTCTCTCTATCAGATTACTTTTCATACTGTCTTGTAGCTATTTATTCTCTTGATTCCCAACTAGACTTTAGATTCCCCCAAGGTCATGGACTGTGTCTTAATCACTGCTGTATCCACAACACCTAGCACACGCTGTATCTGGCCCATGGTGGGTACCTAGGAAATATTTGTTGGGTCAAGGAAACGTATTTCATGACACAGGTTTTTTGTGTAAATGAGTCATTTATAATCCTTTCCAATTCCCCATCTCACTTTGTGTTTAAAACCAAAATCAAAGCTATTTTTTTCAGCATCTGTGATGAACCGAGCAGGCAAAGTCATTGCTCCGGTGTACCCCTCTGCCCCAGGTAAAAAAACCCTGAAGCCATTCCAACCCTATCTTGGTGGCTTTCCCGGGATACCCTCAATATTTTAAAAGCTCATCTCCCTGTTTCCTTGGAATGCAGAATCTGGATTCAGAACTATTTCAAAGTAAAAACTTTTTCAATTCCCAGCCTTCTGAAAGCCTGAAGTATTTTCACAGCTCTACCATCCTGACCTTTTTTTTTAATATAAATTATTTACTTTTGGCTGCGTTAGGTCTTCATTGCTGCACGTGGGCTTTCTCTAGTTGTGGCGAGTGGGGGCTACTCTTCGTTGCGGTGTGCGGGCTTCTTATTGCGGTGGCTTCTCTTGTTGCGGAGCACAGGTTCTAGGCACGTGGGCTTCAGTAGTTGTGGCATGTGGGCTCAGTAGTTGTGGCACCTGGGCTTAGTTGCTCCACGGCATGTGGGATCTTCCCAGACCAGGGCTCGAACCGTGCATTGGTAGGCGGATTCTTAGCCACTGCGCCACCAGGGAAGTCCCTACCATCCTGACCTTCTAACTTCATTTCTGTCCCCAGCCTCTCCAGCTCCCAAGTGGGTCACCTCTCCCTGTGGATGTACTTCTTTGCTGGCCATTTCCCACCTTGGTGTTTTGTCACTAAGAACACTGGCAGTAGTGTAAAAGTAGCACTGGATATGAACTCTTGAGAGATTTGAGTGTGGCACTGCTATTTACAAGCTGTGAGAACTTGGGCAAGTAGCTCAACCCTTTTGAGCCTCAATTTCCTCATCTGTAAAACTTGGGAGAATAATCTCTGTCATGTTTTAGGACCACACTGGCTTGTTGTGAACTTCAGATCAAACAGCGGTGGTGAAAACACCTTGGAAACTGAAATATATGGTTATTTTCAGGACACCTGTGGTTACTGTGGTTACCACCCACACTAACCCTTCCTCCTCGCAATTAGGCACCAAACATTTATTTAGTCTTAAATGCTCTAGCCCCAGGCTATAGCTGGGTGGGGGAAGCATTGTTCTTCCTATCTTCTTGACAAGTTGATCTCAGCTTAAGACTTGTTGCCCTCAGGTCTTTTCAGTCAGCATCTGTGGGGAGCCCCTCCCTTGGTTTCTCAAAAGCATATTTGTCAGGTGTTCTTTAGATACTCTGTACTTTCTACCTTCAGGCCTGCTTTGTCCTCCCTAGTGAAAAGTGGTTCCTGTGGGGGAATGGGAAGGGAACATTTCTAACCTCTTCCTCTCCTGCACCAGAACTCCCAGGGTCCCCAGACTCCAATTTTTCAGGCATAATTTCTTTATATCCATCAGGGTCTACCCCATAAAGTATTTTAGACTGATCCCAGGCAGGTGAGTTACATTTTGCAGAGATTTTACTTATTCCCAAAGTGCAGTCTCAGCTGCTTGGTAATTACAAAGCCCAGGACTTCCCCTGCTTTGTGGTCAAAAAACACCCTGAGCGTTTGCCTCTCCTTGACCCCAGCTTCCAGACTACGTTTGGGCCTGCTCTGAAAGCTCCTGGGGGAGTTCCCCAGCTTTAATTTGGCCAGATGCTCAGTGTCCTGCTCAAATCACGCTCACCGATTTTTTTTCCACTTTGAACAGCTTTTGCACAGACCGTTAGATTCACTCAAATCTGGCTCCCTCCTCCAGCTAGTTCTTCGTGCTGGGAGTGTTGCCCTATTTAGGGCCTGAGGATCACTGGGTAGTTAGCTTTGAGTTTAGTCTTTCCCTCATTCAGAATCCTCTTCACCATAAGCATTCTTCAAGCCAAAATGGAATTGAAATTTACACACACACCACCTTCTAGAGCAAGGGTGGACAAACTGCTGCTAAGAATTCTTTCAAAAGCATTTTTAAAGAGTTGTTAAAAAGAAACAAAGGAGAATGCGCTGCAACCAAGACTATAGGTCTATAGCTTGCAAAGCCTAAAATATTTACTAGCTGGCCCTTTACAAAAAAGTTTGCTGACTCTTAGACTTTTCCTCAATATGCAAAAACAGAGTTTGAAGCAGTTTTGACCCTATCACCTTCTCTTCCAAGGCTACAGGAAATTTCTGACTTATTTATTGCCACATTTAACCATCTCATCTCTCTCTTCCATTCAATTTCTAGCCTGGCCATGAAGAGTTTAAAAGGTTTCTCTTCTACCTCCTGAACTCACATTTCATTTCTTTCCCAGGGAATAAATGAACTTCCTTTGGTGAGGCCAGCTCCCTGCTCCCTCCCCTTCTGCCTCTAATTAATATTCCTTTGACTTTGGTGGACATTTTGGAAAGTGAGAGCTCTGTGCTCATTTTCACAGAATCTTAGAAAAATGCCCAAGGTAATTTGAAGACGGAGCAGATGTTAATATGGGGAGATTTCTGTGGAGGACTAAACCATGGAGACACTTAAAATCCCCCTGCTATGGAGACTAACTCTGTTTCACCCACAAGGTGATTTATTTCCATTGCTCTTTGGAAGAAGACAGGATCAGTTTACTAAGGCTCAGCTTATTCAGCAGAAGGGCTAATCTCCTCTGTTAAAATGTATTTTTCTGCCGAATTTAATCTTCCTTTCATTGGTTTTCCTTGTGCACTACCTTCCTAGTTATTGAGGGTGGGCCACACCTAAAGAATGTTGCCAGACTCAAACAAAGAACATCAGTACTTAGTCCAAACACAAATACTTACCGAACAATGAACAACTATTAGATACCTAGCATGTGATTGGTGCCATGTGGTGTACAAAGACGTCTAAACTTGGACTCAGCCTCCAGAAACTCCAGTGTAGCTAGAAAGGTAAAATGCTAAGATAAATATGTAAAGGGTTCTCTGATATAATTCAGATGAATGAATATCCTCAATTTTAGATAATCTCTCCTGATTGTCTCATAACACAAATTTATTTGTCAAACTGTCATTTTATCCTGAATATGTGGTTGCTGTAACCATGCTTGCTATATAATATAGCAAGGAAGAGAAGGGAGAGAGCTGTATGAACTTTGAATGGCAAAGAAGGTATATTGTATGTGTTCAATGAAGATTCCTTGAATGACTGTAGCTACGTAGAGAAGTTAGTAGAGGGCATTTCAAGCTCATGGAATAACTATTTAACTCTTGCATTAGAAGAGTTTACAATTTGAAAAACTCTGGTTTGTTTTCAGTACAAGTGAGTTGTCAGTTTGTGTAGAGGCTAGGAATACTTCAGTTCAGATGTGTAAGGTTGGACCAGGTTTTTCAGGAACTTGAATGACAACTAGAACAATTGGAACTTGTTCTTTTGGAGGTTTGGGAGACTAATGAAAATGGTATTTTATGAAGAGTAACCTGGTTATGGTACAGAATGGTTTAGAAGGTCTGTAAACTGGGGTCAGGAAGACTACAGAGCATTAAGAACAATAAAGGCCAAAAGCAGGAGTATACAACCTCTTATTCATTCTGTCAAGTTCTCCTTGATGCATAAATGCTATTTAGTGAGGGACCAAGACTGACAGGTACCAAGTTTGATTTTCTTGGGTCATTTACCGCCCTTTGAAAAATACATTAATTACTGCATACATCACATTTTGCAACCAAAGTCCACACACCTATCCACCTATCCTGGGTCAAGAGAAGATTCAGTTGGGCCGGCGGTGGGGCAGGGTGCACAAGGCCAACCGGTGGCCAAGATCATAAAAGTATTTCAAAGATACCTGCAAGTTTTTCCCCCCTTAACAATGTCCCTTCCACCTGCTACTGAGCCTTCAGAAGTCAGACTTTTTATGATCTCACAGAACAGCAAGGGGACATGTTGACTGATTCCAAAATCAATACCATCTGTCATATCTCTTATAAGACCCAGGTATCAAGCTGCATGCTGAAATCCCCTGAATGTCTCATAGGCATCTCAAAATTAACATGTGTAAATCCAAACATATCATCTGCCTCCATCCCTA
>NW_006793272.1:2655270-2656402 GCF_000442215.2 Lipotes vexillifer
CCCTACACGTAATTCTCATTTGCTTCTTCCTATATTACCCATCTCCTTGAATGACACCACCATCTACCTTATTGCCTAATTACCCAAGACAGAATCACAGGAGACCTACAAAAATCTCTCTCTCTCCCTCTCCCTCTCTCTCTCTCTCTCTCTCTCTCTCTCTCTCTCTCTTTCATTCTCTCTCTCTCCAGAAATTATTGCCTCCCTGGGAAACACTCCCTTAATTCTCCTAGTGTGTGTTAGATGTTCCTCTGTGGCCTCTGCAGTATTTGGTTAGAGTTTGAATATAAAATAATGACATTCAACTCTATTGTAATGGTCTGTTTGTCTTTCCCTCTAGAAAATGAGTTTCTTGAAGGAAAATGTCCAAGAATTTTTTCTATCAATGATGTCTTCACATAGTACATCCTTCAAAGTATTTATTATTGGAATGGATGAATAAATGAATTTGACCATATTCACAGTGATATGTAAAGGTTCAATACCTGATCCCTCTGGAGAGCAGTTTTGATAGGTAGAGCAGGGAAATCATGATGGTGACAGAGGATTGAAAACATGGGGGGAATGTTGGTATGTGGAGTATTAGGGGATGCTATGAGCAGAGAAAAAAATCATACTGAACGGTCCATAGAAACTGCCCATCATTGGAGAGGGCAAGCCTTGGCAATCTAGGAATTTCTGTTACAACAGAGAAAGAGTGCAGCCTCCTTAGGAGAGCCAGCTGACTTCCTGGGAGATTTAGCAGGAGGCTATAGAAGGAAGAAGACTTTCAGATTCTGGTCACAAGAAAGCATCTGAATGAATGTATCATCAATGACCTCCTCCTTCTCCCCCACCCCTGAGTGATTCTCTAGAATGAGAGTTCCTTAGGCCTGTGTAAGACAATCCATGAGATATTCAAGGGATGCCAGGACTGGCCTTGGGGCACTGACTACATGATATGATTTGAAGGGCATAGACATGCTCTACTCTTTCTGCCTCATCCCATAAGGCTCGAGGCAGAGTCTTGAACATAAGGAGGTATTCTTTCAATTTATAACATGTTTAATGAGGCAGTGGGGTATAGAAGAAAGAGTATTGGACTGGGAGTCAGAGAGACATTGGGAACTAGTTCTAACTTTTATACATTCCT
>NW_006793272.1:2657169-2785792 GCF_000442215.2 Lipotes vexillifer
ACTTTGGGAATTATTTTTAATTTTTATACATGCCTGCTGTCTGTCCATGAGAAGGAAGTCACTTCCTCTGTCCTGCAGTTTCCTCTTCCTTAAAATTAAAATGTCAGTATCTACTTCACAAGGTTGTTGTGAAGAATACAGTGAGCTGAGTGAGTGAAAGAAAATACCTGGTCCGATCAGGCAAAGAACACATGCTCAATACATGTCAGTTGGAACTGAATAAATGAATATGAGAGGTTACAGAAACCCTGCCCCAAAGGATTCATCCACCGCATGTCAGTGCATCATTAGAGCTATATTCCTTTTGGTTTTGAGTGCGTTTTGATCTCTAAGATAGCCCTGTTTAAAAATAAAATACTTCTCTGAGGGGGTCATAACTCAACCTGACACTTGTTATCAGTTAGTACCTTAGTGGGCAAAATTACCAAAGCCAGGGAAAGCAAGAACATGACAGGGACACAAGTAAGGGCACCTTTCTGGGGGTAGGCAGAGGGGAGAAGGTGGAGCATGATAAAAAAATGGGGGTTTCTAACTATGTATATGGGAGTGAAATAAAGACAAACACTGCCTATTTCATCAATTTGTCAAAGGCTTGCCATGGAGGCAGCAAGGTCTGGCTTGGGCTGTATTACTGAGGGTGACATTTAATTGGCCTTAGAATTGCACCATAAACCCTGAGGTGAAGACCTCATAGTGTGCACTAAATGAACTGTGTATTTTATTAAATTTTGGGAATGAAACAGTGCCACAGTGTGGTCCCTGCATAGTGTTTCATAAAATGTGTGAGAAGTTCCTCATTTTAGAGCAGGAGATAGATCATTGGGAATATGGATTCATTGGGAAAGATATGGGCAGAAAACCAAATGTAAAGCTATCCTAGAACCTTCCCCCTTTCCACATCCCTACTTTCCTCCCATGGCCACTTCAGAGGGACAGAGAGCTATGTGAATGTGTCACTGGATAAATGGAATAGTCAGAAATGCCAGGAGAAATCTAGTCTTTAGAGCAACTATATACCCTCTATATATGAGCAAATAAGACAAAAAAATATGTGTTTGCCAGGTCACAGGGTAGGGAAAATCACCTGTGGGGCCCTGGAAATGTCCTAATCCATCACAGAAGACAAGTCTGCTTTAAAGCAAGAATAGAACCTGTCTTATCTTTGTCTTTCCCCGGTTCCTCGCATAGTGCCTGGCACAGAGTAAATTCAGTAAATGTCTCATGGATACCCAAATAAGGGTGTGCTTTAGTTTCCTAAGGCTACTGTAGCAAAGTGCCACAAATTAAACGGCTTAAAAGAACAGAAATTTATTTTCTCACAGTTCTGGAGACCAGAAGTCCAAAATCAAGGTGTTGACAGGGCCATACTCCCTCTGAAGCTTCTAGGGGAGGATCTTTTCTTGCCTCTTCTAGCTTCTGGCATTCTTTCACGTCTGGCAGCACAACTCTAATCTCTGCCTTTGTGTTCACATGGCCATCTTCCTCCTGTGTGTCACTGTGTCTCTACACAGTATTTTCCTCACTGTCTCTTCTCCTCTCCTTATAAAAATACCAGTCATGTTGGATTAGGACCCACCCTAATGACCTCATCTTAACTTGATTATATCTGCAAAGACCCTATTTCTAAGGTCATATTCACAAGTACTTGGGGTCAGGATTTCAACATATCTTTTTGGGAACATAATTCATGTCACAACAGGGCCCAAATGAACACAGGTCCTTGATTGCATTTCCTTGTTATTAAGTTTGGAGAGCACAATCTTTCTCTGAATCTAGCTTCAGGCTTGATCTCTACTACAGTGAAGCTCTCACTTCCTCTCCCAAAGATTTTTTTAAGGGGAAAAAATATAGGTACAATCTTTTTTGAATGGCCACATTTTTTTTATTGGAGTATAATTGCTTTACAATGGTGTGTTAGTTTCAGCTTCACAACAAAATGAATCAGTTATACATATACATATGTTCCCATATCTCTTCCCCCTTGCGTCTCCCTCCCTCCCACCCTCCCTATCCCACCCCTTCAGGTGGTCACAAAGCACCGAGCTGGTCTCCCTGTGCTATGCGGCTGCTTCCCACTAGCTATCTACCTTACGTGTGGTAGTGTATATATGTCCATGCCTCTCTCTCGCTTTGTCACAGTTTACCCTTCCCTCTCCCCATATCCTCTAGTCCATTCTCTAGTAGGTCTGTGTCTTTATTCCTGTTTTACCCCTAGGTTCTTCAAGATATTTTTTCTCTTAAATTCCATATATATGTGTTAGCATACGGTATTTGTCTCTCTCTTTCTGACTTACTCTGTATGACAGACTCTAGGTCTATCCACCTCATTACAAATAGCTCACTTTCGTTTCTTTTTATGGCTGAGTAATATTCCATTGTATATATGTGCCACATCTTCTTTATCCATTCATCCGATGCTGGACACTTAGGTTGTTTCCATCTCCGGGCTATTGTAAATAGAGCTGCAATGAACAATTTGGTACATGATTCTTTTTGAATTATGGTTTTCTAAGGGTATATGCCCAGTAGTGGGATTGCTGGGTCATATGGTAGTTCTATTTGTAGTTTTTTAAGGAACCTCCATACTGTTCTCCATAGTGGCTGAACCAATTGACATTCCCACCAGCAGTGCAAGAGTGTTCCCTTTTCTCCACACCCTCTCCAGCATTTATTGTTTCTAGATTTTTTGATGATGGCCATTCTGACTGGTGAGAGATGATATCTCATTGTAGTTTTGATTTGTATTTCTCTAATGATTAGTGATGTTGAGCATTCTTTCATGTGTTTGTTGGCAGTCTGTATATCTCCTTGGGAGAAATGTCTATTTAGGTCTTATGCCCATTTTTGGATTGGGTTGTTTGTTTTTTTGTTATAAGCAGCATGAGCTGCTTATAAATTTTGGAGATTAATCCTTTGTCAGTTGCTTCATTTGCAAATATTTTCTCGCATTCTGAGGGTTGTCTTTTGGTCTTGTTTATGATTTCCTTTGCTCTGCAAAAGCTTTCAAGTTTCATTAGGTCCCATTTGTTTATTTTTGTTTTTATTTCCATGTCTCTAGGAGGTGGGTCCAAGAAGGATCTTGCTGTGATTTATGTCATAGAGTGTTCTGCCTATGTTTTCCTCTAAGAGTTTGATAGTTTCTGGCCTTACATTTAGGTCTTTAATCCATTTTGAGCTTATTTTTGTGTATGGTGTTAGGGAGTGATCTAATCTCATACTTTTACATGTACCTGTCCAGTTTTCCCAGCACCACTTATTGAAGGGGCTGTCCTTTCTCCACTGTATATTCCTGCCACCTTTATCAAAGATAAGGTGACCATATGTGCATGGGTTTATCTCTGGGCTTTCTATCCTATTCCATTGATCTATCTTTCTGTTTTTGTGCCAGTACCATACTGTCTTGATTACTGTAGCTTTGTAGTATAGTCTGAAGTCAGGCAGCCTGATTCCTCCAGCTCCATTTTTTGTTCTCAAGATTGCTTTGGCTATTCGGGGTCTTTTGTGTTTCCATACAAATTGTGAAATTTTTTGTTCTAGTTCTGTGAAAAATGCCAGTGGTAGTTTGATAGGGATTGCATTGAATCTATAGATTGCTTTGGGTAGTAGAGTCATTTTCACAATGTTGATTCTTCCAATCCAAGAACATGGTATATCTCTCCATCTATTTGTATCATCTTTAATTTCTTTCATCAGTGTCTTATAATTTTCTGCATACAGTTCTTTTGTCTCCTTACGTAGGTTTATTCCTAGATATTTTATTCTTTTTGTTGTAACGGTAAATGGGAGTGTTTTCTTGATTTCACTTTCAGATTTTTCCTCCTTAGTGTATAGGAATGCCAGAGATTTCTGTGCATTAATTTTGTATCCTGCTACTTTACCAAATTCATTGATTAGCTCTAGTAGTTTTCTGGTAGCATCTTTAGGATTCTCTATGTATAGTATCATGTCATCTGCAAACAGTGACAGCTTTACTTCTTCTTTTCCGATTTGGATTCCTTTTATTTCCTTTTCTTCTCTGATTGCTGTGGCTAAAACTTCCAAAACTATGTTGAATAAGAGTGGTGAGAGTGGGCAACCTTGTCTTGTTCCTGACCTTAGTGGAAATGCTTTCAGTTTTTCGCCATTGAGGATGATGTTGGCTGTGGGCTTGTCATATACGGCCTTTATTATATTGAGGAAAGTTCCCTCTACACCTACTTTCTGCAGGGTTTTTATCATAAATGGGTGTTGAATTTTGTCAAAAGCTTTCTCTGCATCTATTGAGATGATCATATGGTTTTTCTCCTTCAATTTGTTAATATGGTTAATCACATTGATAGATTTGCGTATATTGAAGAATCCTTGCATTCCTGGAATAAACCCCACTTGATCATGGTGTATGATCCTTTTAATGTGCTGTTGGATTCTGTTTGCTAGTATTTTGTTGAGGATTTTTGCATCTATGTTCATCAGTGATATTGGCCTGTAGTTTTCTTTCTTTGTGACATCCTTGTCTGGTTTTGGTATCAAGGTGATGGTGGCCTCGTAGAATGAGTTTGGGAGTGTTCCTCCCTCTGCTATATTTTGGAAGAGTTTGAGAAGGATAGGTGTTAGCTCTTCTCTAAATGTTTGATAGAATTCGCCTGTGAAGCCATCTGGTCCTGGGCTTTTGTTTGTTGGAAGATTTTTAATCACAGTTTCAATTTCAGTGCTTGTGATTGGTCTGTTCATATTTTCTATTTCTTCCTGATTCAGTCTTGGCAGTTTGTGCATTTCTAAGAATTTGTCCATTTCTTCCAGGTTGTCCATTTTATTCGCGAAGGGTTGCCTGTAATAATCTCTCATGATCTTTTGTATTTCTGCAGTGTCAGTTGTTACTTCTCCTTTTTCATTTCTAATTCTATTGATTTCAGTCCTCTTCCTTTTTTTCTTGATGCATCTGGCTAATGGTTTATCAATTTTGTTTATCTTCTCAAAGAACCAGCTTTTAGTTTTATTGATCTTTGCTATTGTTTCCTTCATTTCTTTTTCATTTATTTCTGATCTGATTTTTATGATTTCTTTCCTTCTGCTAACTCTGGGGTTTTTTTGTTCTTCTTTCTCTAATTGCTTGAGGTGCAAGGTTAGGTTGTTTATTCGAGATGTTTCCTGCTTCTTAAGGTGGGCTTGTATTGCTATAAACTTCCCTCTTAGAACGTTTTTTTTTGTCAGTATGCGGGCCTCTCACTGTTGTGGCCTCTCCCGTTGCGGAGCACAGGCTCCGGACGCGCAGGCTCAACGGCCATGGCTCACGGGCCTAGCTGCTCCACGGCATGTGGGATCTTCTGAGACGGGGGCACGAACCCGCGTCCCCTGCATCGGCAGGCGGACTCTCAACCACTGCGCCACCAGGGAAGCCCCAACTTTGGGGTTTTTTGTTCTTCTTTCTCTAATTGCTTTAGGTGCAAGGTTAGGTTGTTTATTCGAGATGTTTCCTGTTTCTTAAGGTAGGATTGTATTGTTATAAACTTCCCTCTTAGAACTGCTTTTGCTGCATCCCATAGATTTTGGGTTGTCATGTCTCCATTGTCATTTGTTTCTAGGTATTTTTTGATTTCCTCTTTGATTTCTTCAGTGATCACTTCGTTATTAAGTAGTGTATTGTGTAGCCTCCATGTGTTTGTAATTTTTACAGATCTTTTCCTGTAATTGATATCTAGTCTCATAGCGTTGCCGTCGGAAAAGATACTTGTTACAACTTCAATTTTCTTAAATTTACCAAGGCTTGATTTGTGACCCAAGTTATGATCTATCCTGGAGAATGTTCCATGAGCACTAGAGAAAAATGTGTATTCTGTTGTTTTTGGATCAATGTCCTATAAATATCAATTAAGTCCATCTTGTTTAATGTATCATTTAAAGCTTGTGTTTCCTTATTTATTTTCATTTTGGATGATCTATCCATTGGTGAAAGTGGGGTGTTAAAGTCCCCTACTATGAATGTGTTACTGTCGATTTCCCCTTTTATGGCTGTTAGTATCTGCCTTATGTATTGAGGTGCTCCTATGTTGGGTGCCTAAATATTTACAATTGTTATATCTTCTTCTTGGATCTATCCCTTGATCATTATGTAGTGTCCTTCTCTGTCTCCTTTAATAGTCTTTATTTTAACGTCTATTTTGTCTGATATGAGAATTGCTACTCCAGCTTTCTTTTGGTTTCCACTTGCATGGAATATCTTTTTCCATCCCCTTACTTTCAGTCTGTATGTGTCTCTAGGTCTGAAGTGGGTCTCTTGTAGACAGCAAATATATGCATCTTGTTTTTGTATTCATTCAGCCAATCTGTGTCTTTTGGTGGGAGCATTTAGTCCATTTACGTGTAAGGTTATTATCTGTATGTATGTTCCTGTTCCCATTTTCTTAATTGTTTTGGGTTCATTATTGTAGGTCTTTTCCTTCTCTTGTGTTTCTTGCCTAGAGAAATTCCTTTAGCAGTTGTTGTAGAGCTGGTTTGGTGGTGCTGAACTCTCTCAGCTTTTGCTTGTCTGTAAAGGTTTTAATTTCTCCATCAAATCTGAATGAGATCCTTGCTGGGTAGAGTAATCTTGGTTGCAGGTTTTTCTCCTTCATCACTTAAAATATGTCCTGCCAGTCCCTTCTGGCTTGCAGAGTTTCTGCTGAAAGATCAACTGTTAACCGTATGGGGATTCCCTTGTGTGTTATTTGTTGTTTTTCCCTTGCTGCTTTTAATATGTTTTCTTCGTATTTAATTTTTGACAGTTTGATTAATATGTGTCTTGGCATATTTCTCCTTGGATTTATCCTGTATGGGACTCTCTGTGCTTCCTGGACTTGATTAATTATTTCCTTTCCCATATTAGGGAAGTTTTCAACTATAATCTCTTCAAATATTTTCTCAGTCCCTTTCTTTTTCTCTTATTCTTCTGGAATCCCTATAATTCGAATGTTGGTGCGTTTAATGTTGTCCCAGAAGTCTCTGAGACTGTCCTCAGTTCTTTTCATTCTTTTTTCTTTATCCTGCTGTGCAGTAGTTATTTCCACTATTTTATCTTCCAGGTCACTTATCCGTTCTTCTGCCTCATTTATTCTGCTATTGATCCCATCTAGAGTATTTTTCATTTCATTTATTGTGTTGTTCATCATTGTTTGTTTCATCTTTAGTTCTTCTAGGTCCTTGTTAAATGTTTCTTCCATTTTGTCTATTTTACTTCCAAGATTTTGGATCATCTTTACTATCATTATTCTGAATTCTTTTTCAGGTAGACTGCCTATTTCCTCTTCATTTGTTAGGTCTGGTGGGTTTTTATCTTGCTCCTTCATGTGCTGTGTGTTTTTCTGTCTTCTCATTTTGCTTATCTTACTGTGTTTGGGGTCTCCTTTTTGCAGGCTGCAGGTTCGTAGTTCCTGTTGTTTTTGGTGTCTGTCCCCAGTGGCTAAGGTTGGTTCAGTGGGTTGTGTAGGCTTCCTGGTGGATGGCCCCATTTTTAATATCTTAATTCACTTGGACAAATGGTACGTCCATCCCCATTGTGTTAGGTTTGCTTACTTTTTTTTTAACTGCTCTTTGTTCAAATTCTTTCATTGTGACAGTCTGTTTATTTTCTCTGGTTTGCAAATATTGGGATGGGGAAAGGAGGGCTCTTGAGGAAGCAGGAAGTATCGAGATGCTGATGAAATACACAGAAAAAGTTCCTGTCCTACCCTTTGATTTGCCAGGCCTGGTTAGCATGGCTGTCCCATATATTCTTCCATATCCTATCTCATATCAGGGCCTTTGGGTTGCTGTAATCAGCCCTCCCTCCTCCTAGTTGAATACCTCGCTTGGGGCTTACCCGAGTCCCTGGTTCCTGATCATTAAATGAGAAAGGAGGATAAGAGCAGGGTTTCTCAATCGGGGGTTCATGGACTAACTAAAATCTACAGGATTGTGAGTGAATATGTGCGTTTCTACTAGTCTCCTGTGGCTGATGTAACAAATTACCACAAACTTGGTGACTTAAAATAACAGAAGTTTATTCTCTCACAGTTCTGGAGGCCAAAAATCCAAAATCAAGGTGTCAACAGAGCCGTGCTCCCTCCAAAGGCTCTAGGAGAGATTCCGTTCCTTGCTGCTTCCAGTTTCTGCTGACTGCCAGCATTCCCTGACTTCTGGCCACATCTCTGCCTCCATCTTCACACTGCTTCCTCCTCTTCTGTCTCCTCTGTGCATTTCTTTTATAAGGATACTTGTCAGTGGATTTAGGGCCCACGTGTATAACCCAGGATAAATTCCTCACCTCAAAATCCTTAATTTAATTGTATCTACAAAGACTCTTTTTCAAAATCAGGTCACATTCACAGGTTCTGGAGATTAGGACATGAATATATCTTTTAGGTAGCCACCATTCAACCCACTACAGCATTGTTGTTGTTGTTTGGGGGGCAGTTCCAAAAAATTTACCAGATTCTCAAGTGTCTGTGATACAGAGAAACCTTAAGAACCAGTGATCTTTGGGCTTCCCTGGTGGCACAGTGGCTAAGAACCTGCCTGCCAATGCAGGGGACATGGGTTCGAGCCCTGGTCTGGGAAGATCCCACATGCTGCGGAGCAACTAAGCCCGTGCGCCTCAACTACTGAGCCTGCGCTCTAGAGCCTGTGAGCCACAACTACTGAGCCCATGTGCGGTAACTACTGAAGCCCAGGTGCCTAGACCCCATGCTCTGCAACAAGAGAAGCCCACGCACTGCAACCAAGAGTAGCTCCCGCTCGCTGCAACTAGAGAAAGCCCGTGCCCACATGCAGCAACAAAGACCCAACGCAGCCAAAAATAAATAAATAAAATAAAGAAATTTATTTAAAAAAAAAAGAACCAATGCTCTTTAAAGCCTTTTGAAACCCAACATTCTGCTGTTCTGTAACTGATGAGATAAATGTTACCTGGCCTTAGAAAAAGACCTTACTTGTAAGAGATGCTCAGTAAATTTTTGTACATTTGATTTGACATTGGAGTTATAGAAATATTGATGTATCTAACATTATCAAGCACTTACCACGTACTAGGTGCCATGTACTAGGTGCTATTCTAAGTGTTATATGTGTATCAACTCATTTAACCCTCACAAAAACCTTATGAAGTACCATACTCAACCCTATTTTTCATATGAGGAAGCTGAGACACAGAGACATTACATACTTGCTTAAGGTTGCACAGTTAATTGTTGGCAGACCTCAGACTCTATTTTAGCCAGTCTGGCTTCAGAGCCTATGTTTTTAACTACTATATTTTGTGAAAGAACCCTGTTTACATTTTAAGATTTATGGAGCATCCAGTGTCATAAAAGATAAAGAACAGCTGTGGAAATATTCCAGATTAAATGAGGCCAGAAAGACATGACAGCTAATTTAAATACTGCACCTAGACTGGGTCCTGTATGTGAGGGGGACAGTATGCTACAGAGGACATTATTGGGCCAATTGTCAAAACTAGAAAACAGATGGTAGATTGGATAAAATATTGTACCAATGTTAATATCACTGAAGTTGTTAACTGTACTGTGGTGTGTAAGAGAATATCCTTATACCTAGAAAATATACACCAAAGCATTTAGGGGCAAAGGGTCATGATGCATGCAAATTACTCTCAAATGTTTCAGGAATATAGTTACATTAGATAGATAGGTAGATAAAATAAAATGTGGTAAAATGCTAACAATAGGTGCATCTGGATGAAGGGTATGTGGATATTCTTTGTGCCTTTTTTTTTTTTTTTTGACTGTGCGGCGTGGCTTGCAGGATCTTAGTTCCCTGACCAAGGATCGAACCCCGGCCACATCAGAGAAAGTACAGTGTCCTAACAACTGGACCGCCAGGGAATTCCCTGTGCCATTTTATTCTTGCAACTTTTCTAAGTTTGAAATTATTTCTAAATAAAAAGCTATTTTTTTTAATGTATGGAACATTTATGTATAGAACATAATGTATGGGGAACTGGATGGCTCCCCTTTGTTAAAATATTTGCATTTTATGCTAAATAAACAAATAACATATTTTAGGTTTATAATTCAAAGATGCTAACATTATTGAGTGCTTACTATGTGCTAGGAACAGTTACATATATTATCTTATTTAATGATTCCCCCAAACACTATGCTATTTATTTCTAATCCCATTTTACTGATGAAGAAACTAAGATCAATAGAGTCCCAGTGATTTGCTTAAAGTTCAGGACAATCATGTGACAGAGCTGGGATTTGAAGTCAGCTTCTCTGACCCCAGGTCTAGTGCTTTTTACACTATGCTACAACTACCTCCAATTACAAACGGCCGATTTCAACATTTCTGAATATAGACATCTTTAACTATTTTCAGCCTGACTTTCTGACCCAGTGGTCAGAATGTCATTGGGAGGGTTTTCTCCCTTCTCTGGCTGCTAGTGATTATAGCCTTGAGCCCTGAGGAGCCAGAAAGGGAGGATCAGTCTAAAGGAACAATGTTTCTGTCCTTGTTTGATAAATGGAATTAGCATTCCCACACGAACAGGAAATGTTGAATTGTTAATAGCCTCCCTTGGGTTTATTATATATATAGTATATCTATAACTACATGCCTTAGCTATACCCAGGAGGTATTCAAGACAAGTACTGCCACCTGAAAGTAATGCTGTCCTGTTTTCTGTCAGTCTACTGACAAGAATAGAGGTTAAACATACTGATTAATTTTCTAATATTACAACATGGCACAAACATATAAAGTTAGCTACAGGTTGATTGAAACATCCTTTATGATGGGATGGACATAAACCAATCAACATATTTATTGAATGCCTACAATATTCATAGCACTGAACTAAGTACAGTGGGGAATGTATGGTAGATATAGACTATGTCCCCAGGACTTAGAAACTAATTAGGAAAATGAGACATGGAAACAGAAATTATTATAATACAAGGCAATGCTTAGGTAATGACTACATAGGCCAAAAGTGCTACAGGTGCCCCAAGGGTAGATAATCACTATGGTCTGAATTCCTTAGGGAAAGCTTCTTGGATGAACTGGAGCTTGAATGATGAGTAAGATTTGGATAGGCAGAAGAAAGGCATTTCAGCATATGGTCATGGAGGTGGGAGGGCCTAGGTTTCATGGGATAGAACTGGGTCAGATTTTAAGGAGCCTTGAAGTTGGTCATTGGAGGCTTATTAAAGGTTTAGAGCCAGTAAATTACATAATGAGAGCAGTGCTTGCATTATATAAGTCCTGGCAGTAGTGAGTAGAATGGAATAAGCGTTGGTTCGCAATCTTGGATGTACAGTAAAATTAACTGGGGGCTTTACAAAATACTGATGCCTCGATCCTAACCCCGAAATTCTGATTTAATGGTATGAGATGTAGCCTGGGCCTTAGGATTTTTAAATAGATCTCCAGGTATTCCTAATATGCAGCAAAGTTTGGGAACACTGTAATGGAGGAAGGAGAGATACAAGCAAGGAGACCAGATAGGAGGCTATTATAAGGCAAGCTTAAGATCATGAGTTCTGGGCTGCTAAAGTGCGTGACAAAGAGAAAAGAGAAAAGAGAAGGTTTGGATATGGGTGACATTTCAAAGGAAAAGCTTACTTATCTTCGGGATAGACTGAAGACAGAGAAAAAGAAGGAAGATTTAAAGATGCCAGCACGATTTCTGGGCTCAATGTCTTCTTCATGTTAAGCATCCAATTAATATTTGTTGAAATGAACTTAATAGAGTAGTTTGGAGACTCATGCTCCATTAGCAGAAATCAGGGAGGAAAAAGTCAGCTTGGGAGGAAGAAGGGGATTTTGTTCCTTGGCCAAGTATGAGATGGCAATAAGTTATCAAAGTCATCAGTCACTTTTGAGAGGTAGAACTGGGATTCTGAGGCAAAATCACAGCTGGAGACTGCCACTTAGAAACCATCTTCATAGTTGATAGTTGAAATCCTGAGAGTGATGGTATCACCTAGGGAAAATAATAGAGTAAGAAGAAGAACAGTTTGGTGATAAAAGTTGAGGGAAGGCAGAATCATGTCTTTATTGTTGTTTTTAACAGTCAGAAGGTCCTGTGCATGTAAGTAAGCGAAGAAGAGCAAGTTAAAACATCTATAGCTGGAGCAGGGAGCGAAGAGATGCCCAGCATTCTATAGCTATCCTGAGAAGTAGAAGTCAAGGTCCCTCTCTTCGGGTAGATTATAATCCAGTTGTATAGACATGCCACAGTGCTGGCTGTATTAGTCAGTAGAGCTGTCCATACCAAATGTGACAATAAGTGCTTGAAATGATCACAGGAAAGGCAAGAAGACTGAGCTTGAACAATGATTGGTGCACTGTGGTTTTGAGATTGGCAGGAAGGATGAAAAGATGAATTCATAAATTAAAGTAGAGGTAGACAGGAGAAGTTTACCTCTTAAGTAGCAGGGTCCATGGCCCATATCTTCTCTGTCACCTTCCCTGAACACTTCAGCCCATTGCCTACATCTTCTACCCTCCACAGACCCCACCCTTAATGTATCACTGCCTCTCAATCCAGCTGTGCCCTGAGTCACTAGACAACTGGAGCAATCCCCTTAATTTGCCTTAGCCTAAGATGTCCCCGGGGGGAACATTTAAGTAAATACTGCATGGGTGACTTTAGTCCATTTCAGAACGACATGAGTTTTTCCTTAAGGTTCATTCATTTTAAGTATTTAGTGAATGAATGTGTTCTACGTGTTCAGGATGGTTTATCAAGACGAAACGTGGGAGGGTGGCCCAGACAATTCCCCAACTTCACAGTGTTGCCGTGGGGCAGGCTTGGCTGTGCCTCTCAGAATAATTTCAAGTTGCCAACCTACAGTGTAGGCATGACCTGAGACGCTCCCCAGGTTACTGAATCAGCTTATTATTTGTTCAGTGCCCTACCATTTGTTTGACATTATGTAGACACAAGACTCTATTGAATGAGGAGAGTGTGCTCGTTGGTAGGGTCATAACTGGGGCCTTGGAATTACAATCCAAACAACCTGTCACACATTTCAGTCACACATAAGCAGCAATATAATTCTGTTGCTTTGGAAAGAGTTAAAAGCTAGTTTTACAATAAGAAGACAAGCTCTTGAAAACAGGGAGGGGCAGGGTTAGGGTGTGATTGACAGACTGTCATTAGTATTTGACAGATATCCATGATTGTTTTTTCTAACAGGAAAATGGTGATTTTTAAAAGCAGTTTTAGATTCCTGCTTCTATTTTTGTATAAAGAAGAAAGCCTCAACTTTTCTGTGTAGTGTCAGTAAATGAACAGTTTCCTCTCAAATCATGCATGTTGCCTTGCAGCCTTCAACTGCATAGTAATATATCACAAACATTTGGATGTGGGCAGGGGAATGGCCAGAAATAACCATTTAGGTCATATGGGCTTTCAAATGCATCTGTTTACACACAGAGGGTCCCTACAGAAGACTTTTATTTCAGGGAATAATTTAACCTGATGACAAACTGTAAGTCAGTGAGTCATTCTCATGGTCTGAGATTTTGCTGTAAAAGTGCTTGAGAGAGGGTACATCACTTTTACAGGCTTGCTTGTGTCCTGAAGCAAAGTTGTAGGCATTGTGCATGACACACATAGGTTATGTTGGATGGAGGACCTTTATGAGACTGGGTTAAAATGGAAACTTGCATTTTTCAACTTTATTTCAATTACTTTGTTATTGAATATAATACTAGTTGCAATAATGGGTAATTTGAGAACTACAGAATAGGATTGATATAATCTAATCACAATACCTATAATGTTATAGTTTAATTTGGCCATGATCATTTTCTCCCTGATTAAGACTCTTCATTTTCATATATCTCTAGATTCCCATTGATACACTCACTGTACTTCCAAAAAGAATTCAGGAAGTCCCAAAGTTAAGTTCCAAAGGTTTGTTTTTTTGAACTCAGAAACAATTTTCCCATATGAACAACGTTATAAATTATGGGCATATTCCCAAACCAGTCTACCCGAAGCTACTTAACCCATAATGTGCTTGACGTAAAGTAGTGTGTATATCATATATAATAGCATTTCTATGAAAAAAAAAAAAAAGTTCAGTTCCAACATGAGAAGACCAGAATAAATTTACCTTTTCTTCAGTGACCCCCCGCCCCCATCTAGCGCTGCCTCCGACCCCAACTCTGAATCCTTTATCAGTCAGGCCAAGTGAAGGGGAAACATCCTTGGCTCCAAGACTGATATGATTTCCTTAGTGGCAGGAAAGAAAAACGAAGGCAGAGACTTTTAGGCAATTGAGGCTCACTACCCCCTTTCTTTTCCATCATCAGGTATTGGACTGCCTGCTGCCCTGACAACACAGTCTGTTTAAGAATTTTTTTTAGGACTTTAATTTTTTAATTAAACTTTTTTTATGTGTATAGCAAAGTGAATCAGTTATACATGTACATATAGGACTTTTATTGATAGTAGTGGTGGAAACAGGGATAAAAATGAATAGATCTGTGCTTCCCCTTCCCTATATTCATTCACTCACTCAACAATGCATTAATCAATTCCTAGGTAGCTTTCCACTTCAATCTAAACCCTGGGGATACAAACATGAATGAGCCCTTGAGGTTCCCCCAGTCTAGTAAGGGACACAGACCAATAAACAAACCATTGCCATGCAGAGTGCTACCTGCAGTGATAGAGGGCTATACTAGGTAGGGTGGTGGGACAAAAGAGGCAGTGTTCTGCTTGGCCTGAGGAGTGGGGAAGGTTGTCAAAGAAAGCTCTACAGGGCAAGCACTAAGGCTAGTCTTGAAGGATGAGGTGTTCATCAGGCAGATAAGGGACTCTGAGAAGGCATTTTAAGCAGAGACAAGAAGTCATGTGACTTTTCCCCATGTTTGGGAAAGTAAGAGCAACCTGGTATGGTTTGACCAGAGATACAAAATAGGGCAGCATTAGGAGATGGGACTAGGCAGGGGCTTCAGGTGAAGAGCCTTACATGTCAGGCTGAAAACTGCATTTCATCCTATAGTGGTTAATGGGGAGTGTTGTGGTCAGATTCACCATTCTAGTGACAATATGGAAAATAGATTGAATGGGAGATAAAGGGAGACAGAGGCCTTTTAAGAAAGACAAGAGGAAGGGAGAGAAACATTTTCATTTAGCTATTTTAATCTTTTTTAATTTTAATGAAAAAATTTTAAATTGTGGTAAAATACACGTAATACAAAATCTTAACCATTTTTAAGTATACAGTTCAGTGACATTAAGTACATTTACGTGGTGGTGCAACTGTCAACACCATTGATCTCCAGAAATCTTTTATCTTCTCAGACTGAAACTCCTTACCCATTAAACACTAACTCCCCATTCCCCTTCTCCCCCCAGCCCCTGGAAACTACCATTCTACTTTCTGTCTGTGAATTTGACTACTCTAGGGACCTCATATAAGTGGAATCATAAAATCTTGGTCCTTTCGTAACTGGCTTATTTAGTTATTTTAAAATAAGGGAAATGCATGTTTGTGTTTTAAAAAATTCCAAATAACACCATAATGTGCAAAATGAAAAGTAAAAGCATGGAATGGCTGGTAGATTTTGTTAAGGAGATTTTCCATGCCCATTTGGGAACTCACATTTGCCAAGTGTATGCCATATGACACTATGTTGAATGCTTTACATATGTAATTTAAGTTGCCTCTTAAGACATATGTGATTTCATTTACTCATCGTACTTTATCATTTCATCATCTTCAGTCCCTACGGAGAGGGGGTCTGACAGGAGCTAGGCAAGCAGTCAGTGTTCGTGCCCTAAAGACTAGAATGTAGAGAAGAACTTCTGTGCCAGTAAGAGCACTAGAATATACTCTGGGAACCAAGGAAGCCCAGCCTTCAACACTGAACGGGGCAGAGCAAGGCAGGAGGAGGTTATTTGCCCAGGTGGGCCTGGAGTTCACAGGACCCTCCTCAGACACACTGGTTCCTGAGCTTGAAACACTTGTCAGACATGCTCCCTGGAGGGGTTGATGTTCTTATCAAGCTTTCTCTGGGTTGACTTAAGAACTTTTAGCTTGGCTGCCAGAAACTTCTGACAGTGTCTTGGTCCTCCAGTATAGATATCAATTAATATATGTCATACCTATTGCTACACTAGCCTAGACTAGCATCCTTTTAAGTGTATTTCATGGAAACATACTGGTTTTTCTAAGATGTTAATATATAGTTATCAAAAAGAAACAAACAAAAAAACCCTAGTCAAATACATTTGGAAAACAGTTCATACTAGATGCTTCTCCTAAAGAGTGATAGCACATATGAGCTTATTAAGACCTCTGGGAATCCCTGTAATAAATAATAGATCTGTGAAACTTTTAAACCACTATTTTCCAAACATTTTGACCACCATACTTTTTTTTTCTTTTCTCCTTAGCAACATGAATATACATTTGGTGTGACACTAGTATTCTATGGAGCCCAGAAGCACAGTAATTAGGTAGCATCTTGGCTAGGCTATATCAATCATTCAGGAATTGACAAAGTCTGCCCTGAGGCAGCATCCTAGATATAAAGGATTCAGAACTGAGGTCAATAAGCAAAAAGTCAAGGAGATGTCCTCAACTTCAAATGTGATTAGACTACCTCCAAAATGCCTAGGGTGATGATTTCTTCCAAAAGGTTTAACTAAATTTCAAATCCATAAGTTCAAGTTCTTTAAACCTCTTACACAGAGGCAGCCTACCACTTCCTACTTCCCACTCCAATTCCATAACTGTAACTGTCAATAATCCATGATTTCCTAGGCTACATTTTCTCTTACCTAGGTCTCTGAAAGGCATACAAATTGATACAAATTTGGAAGGAGGATGAAGAGAAAACCACCTTCCAACTGAATACAGTCAATGTGACTACCAGCTCACTTTCCTCTGTGTAACAGCTCTGAAGTCTCCCAGAAATTTATGAACATTGTATTTCATCATGGACTAGAACAGAGTGGGATTATCAGTCTACTTCAGCAAAAATGTGATCTACCCTAATGGCCTTGCTTGAGTGACTAGAATACATCATTCAGGACAGACTTAATGACAGCATGAATTCTACTTTAAAAACTCCGGAAATGTCAATTCAACCCTCTAAGCATCAGGTTTCTCATCCTATAAGGAACGAAGATACTACCTACCAAGGTCCACATCATTCTCTAAGTATTAAAAATATACCATAAATTGCCTATTCTTTTCAGGTTTCATGGTAGATCACCAGCATTCCATGGGAAATCTATGGCATAATGGTAAGAACACAAACCTTGGAGTTGGATAAACTAGATTTAAATACCAACTCTGAAAATGAACACTTCTGTTATCTTAAACAATTATTTAAAATAGAATAGCAATACCTATCTCAATAGGGCTATTGCCACATAATGTATATAAAATACCTGGCATAATGCCATGCACATAGTAATAATAATAATAGAACCATTGACTGAATACTTAATATGGGCTCATTGTACTAAGTACTTTATATGCATTGTATAAATTAATATATCCAATACCATTTTGTTCATGGTCCTTCATAATTCTGGGTTTGAACATGGATGTATCACAACTTTGGAGCTGTGATACCATTCATTGTTTTGAAACTGGATTCTCTCAAAAATATCCACAAATACATGCACCCTTAGGCAAATATCCTGCTCCCTGTCTTTCCTTGACTATTAAAACTCCAACTACAACCTGAATTCATCTCCTGGATCTGGAGGGTTCATCTTTGACACCTTACTGATTACATTACACTTCTCTCCTGTACATTATCCCCAGATCGTTGAGCAATGACTCCATTTCTATACCTGTTATAGCAAAATATACTAGGTAGTAAGGTTGCCTTACTACCTTCACTGGACTTCTCGTAAGATTACATATTTCATAGATTACGTATCTATCAAGAATACTCTATTCTATACCAGATGTGGTTTTCACCTTTGTATCTTCCAAACCATGCCCACTGCTGTCTTCATTAGACATGACTAACTGACAAAGATTCTAACAGCACAAATATTCTTCAGCAAGCAACATCCTAGGACAAACAGTCCCAATCTGTATCAAATTCCTGGGGAGCATCTGAACAGAGGTCTGAATCTGGACTCTTGCTCAGAAAATTAGATTTTAAGTGATTGGATGCTGTAGTGGTTTTATCTGGGTTTTTCTGTCCCTTTGAGGAACTGTTCCTCCTCCTCTCCAATCATGTGACTTTTGTGAGGGAGCTGCTAAGCGTAGTGCCTTATCTCACTGGCCCCAAGGTTAGCTTCTGATCCAGGCCCTTCCAAACAAAACTCCATTCCTCTAACCATACCGATTGTTCTGGGTTGAGCATGTGACCACACTTAGTCATTTCGAATCCTTCCTCGAGGTTTTCAATTTTGAGCTAGAGAAAAATGGTCTCGCTTTTTTTTTTTTTTTTTTTTTTTTTGCGGTACGTGGGCCTCTCACTGTTGTGGCCTCTCCCGTTGCGGAGCACAGGCTCCAGACGCGCAGGCTCAGGGGCCATGGCTCACGGGCCCAGCCGCTCCGCGGCATGTGGGATCCTCCCGGACCGGGGCACAAACCCGTGTCCCCTGCATCGGCAGGCAGACTCTCAACCACTGCGCCACCAGGGAAGCCCTGGTCTCACTTTTTAAGTCATAAATCTAGAAGAAGAAAGGAGCTACAAGCAGTTATCATCCCTGCCATAAGGAAAACCCTACCTCATTAGAGGAGAATGAGGCCAACAAACAAATGGAAACAAAGACAAAAGATGGACAGAGATATCCCTGATGGCATCATTTGAGTGTCTGGTCCAGATAGTCTAGATCTATCTAAGATTCCCCAGTTATATGAGCCAATAATTTTCTTTTTCTCTTCAAGTGACTTTGATTTGGGTTTATGTTGTTTGCAAATGTACTTTCTCATAACTTCCATTGTCTATCTGGTTGCCTGGCTCTCTCCATACCTCAGATATATTTTGTGTTCCCGCAACTCCTTCTCCTTTTGTGTAAACAGGACCCCACTCCATACCTGACTTTACCACTGAGTACCAATCCAGCAGTATTAGACTCCACTGGTAATCGAGCAGACATTTTGGAAGTAGCCATCTAGTCAAGAAATTGCTCTTCAACATCAGGGCAGTGTGAAGTAGGAGCAAATAGTGTTTACAATGAAACAGTGATGCATCCTAATAGAGAACATATTACAATAATGAGGAAATTCAGACATGGGCAATACTCAGAACACGAAGATAAGAAGTTAAAGTTGAGAGAAATGCGATTTTCAGTTTTTTTTGTGTCCTCTAGTTATTCTAGCTATCTCTAGTTAACTATGTACCTAATTACTCTGGTTGTATCTAGTAACCCATAGTTATTCAAAGGAGAAATTAGAATTGAGTGGAATGTGTATTTCTGATCCCTTTGGCTCAGTCTAGTTATTCTGGTTGTCTGTAGTATGTAGCTATTAGTTAGCTTGTTACTAGTTAACTAATTATATAATGTTTCTATTTGTCTCTAGTTTTCTAAAGTTCTCACTCACTGTTCTAACAAGAAATAAAAAGTTAGATTGGAGAGGAATGAGTTTTTGAGCTTCTTGGTTTACTCCAGTTACTCTAGTTATTGCTAATCAACACTAGTTACTTCTAGTTACCAATAGTTATTCCAGCAAGAAATGATAATTTAGAGTTGAGAGAATAAAGTATCATTCTGAGCCTCTTGGCTTACTCCAGTTATTCTGGTTATCTAGTTATTAATTATCTAGTTATTGGCTAATTTTCTCCTCTATTTTTTCTAGTTTTCTATAGTTCTCACTTATTCTAGTAAGAAATAAGACATTAGATTTGAGAGGGCTTTTTTTTCTTAGTTTCTTGTTTCCATCTAGTTATCTCTAGTTACCTCTAGCTAACAAGTTACCAAGTTGCCACTAGTTACATTTACTTATCAATATTTGTTCATCAAGCTTGTTTACTTTTCTTAGGGGCACAGCTGAACTATCTTTCCCAGTCTTCCTTTGTCTAAATGGAGCCACCTGACTGGTTCTCCCCCATGCAATGTGGGCAGAAGTGATGTTTGTTCTGGGCAGAAGTGGTAAGAGTGGATGTGTTTTCTCCACACTTTCTTTTCCCTCCATGATGATCTTAGAGACCATGTGTTGAAGATGACGGTGTTATAAGATTGAAGGAATCTAGGTCCCTGAATGACTGGTTGGAGTAGAGGCCCCTCTGCTTCTTCCTGATCACATTGGACTTTGACTTGAATGAACAAAAGAACTTTACTGAGTTAAACCACTGATACCTTGAGGTTTGTTACAGTATTTAGCCTACGCTGACAAATTCATCCTATCATAGTACTTATCATATTCTATTATAAATTGCCTGTTTTGTTTCTCTGTCTCCTCCATTAAGACTGTGAGTTCCTTGATGTCAGGGCCAGTGTCTATTTATTCATTATTTTATCCCTAGTATTTAGTGCAGTGTTAATAATTACAGCAATGGATATTATTGTAAGGATATAATAAACAAATTTATATGCACTGACAGCATCCCCCTTATTGTCTCACTAATAAGGATCACTCTTAATTAAAGAGGAGATGCTAATTCTTTACTAATGGAGACTCAGTGCTTCTCCCTTAAGTTGTTTTTTTTCTAATTTAGTGCTGTTTTTATTTTTTATTTATTTATTTTTTTAAGATGTTGGGGGTAGGAGTTTATTAATTAATTAATTTATTTATTTTTGCTGTGTTGGGTCTTCATTTCTGTGCAAGTGCTTTCTCTAGTTGCGGCAAGCAGGGGCCACTCTTCATCGCGGTGCGTGGGCCTCTCACTATCATGGCCTCTCTTGTAGCGGAGCACAGGCTCCAGACGCGCAGGCTCAGTAGTTGTGGCTCACGGGCCTAGTTGCTCCACGGCATGTGGGATCTTCCCAGACCAGGGCTCGAACCCCTGTCCCTTGCATTAGCAGGCAGATTCTCAACCACTGCACCACCAGGGAAGCCCCTCCCTTAAGTTTTGATTGTAGGTAGGTAGTGCAGGTAGGTAGAAGAGATTTGTAAAGATTTCGATCTAAGTGATGAGGTTCAAAGATCAACCAGTTGCTTACTCACAGTGGACTTGGAGACCCTTATTCTACATAGTTGAGTCACATTTTAAGTTGCTTGTAAGTAGCCAACATAATTTTTCTAAATAGCTGAATTTCTTTTATGGAGTCCATAGATGTCAGTATAACATAAAACAAATATACTGAAAACTGGCTTCATGGAGTATAAAGTGTACGTAGCAAAGCTATTTTGAAATTCATGTATATGGGGGTCTATGAAATTGCACTTGTGATTAGTCATTCTGGATAAAAACCCAACCAACCAACCAAACAAGCACAATTAGCCTAACTAATATTTGGCAACATTCAACCAAAAAGAAATCTGCTTATTTGAGACTTTTTCACTTTTACAAGTTGAGCAATCATATATAGAAAATGAGCTTAGTGCTTTTAAAATGAGTGTTTATAGTCTTCAAGCAAATTTAACTAAAATCTCATCAATCTCTAGCACGTTTTGAAATGTGACAGGCATTTTCTAAGCTAGTAGGAAAGAGAAATTTGCAGTGTTAGGCGGAAACGTTTTTCGTTGAGTCTTAGAAAAAGTCACTGAAAAGATTTCTGAGAAACTTCTAGAACATTCAGGCTATGCCACTTCCTGAATCGGTATGTCCAGTTGAAAAGGAAACTGAACCCAAAAAAAACAAAACGAAACAAAACTGGGGGTTATCTCAAGGTCTACTTCATGCCAAATAACCATTTTGCTTTTATTTTTCAACTATCCTTTTGGCTTTGTTCGATGCAACCTGAGTTATGTGAGGGATTACAGGGCTACAGGGCACTGTTTGACTCGGCTGTAATTCAGTATACTGGGTATACTGTTTTTACAGTTCTGAACATATTCTTATAACAGATCTTCTAAGGAAAGTGCAGAGTGACAGGCAGCTATTGTGCTACTAAAAGACAATGAAGATAAGGTTGCAGTTTTCCAAATGAAAGTTTGTAGTTATAATTGTATATGTAGCACATTCCTTAACCCACTTGCATAGAAGACATTACCAATTACTTCTGAGAGTCAAAAAGGAACACTTAGGTCCATATTCATACACTAATAAGCATTGCATTATTTAAACACATTCTTCTTTTTTTTTTATAAATTTATTTATTTTTATTTATTTATTTTTGGCTGTGTTGGGTCTTCGTTTCTGTGCGAGGGCTTTCTCTAGTTGCGGCGAGCGGGGGCCACTATTCATTGCGGTGCGCGGGCCTCTCACTGTTGCGGCCTCTGTTGCTGCGGAGCACAGGCTCCAGACGCGCAGGCTCAGTAATTGTGGCTCACGGGCCCAGTTGCCCCGTGGCATGTGGGATCCTTCCAGACCAGGTCTCGAACCCGTGTCCCTTTCATTGGCAGGCAGATTCTCAACCACTGCGCCACCAGGGAAGCCCTAAACCTGTTCTTTTTCATCTATGAAAATGAGAATGAGCAGTGGCAATGGAAACATATACAAGTAGTAATTACCTTCCTCAAAGTGCAGCTTTTCACATAAACGCATTTCAGCTGGCAGGTTTAGTAACTTTCAACAATAAAATTTGGTAAATAAACCTCATTTTCTCTTGTAGAAATAGCCTTTAAAATACAGAATATCACATTACCTTCAAAACATCTCTAAGGAAAGAGGAGTTTGCTACAAATGCTGCAAACTTCCCATTTCTTATTTTTAAAAGCTTGCATTCATAGCATATGCTAGAACCTCCATTTCATTTTTTTTTTCCTTTTTAGAAAAAAATACAGCAGGAAGAGGAGCAAGAGGTATCCCTGTATTTTCGTTAACTGGCATTTGTTGTGAGACTCCAGAGAGATTGGGGAACATGGCTATTTTAGGTGTTGGAAATTAGTCCCAAAAGATCTCACAGAGTATCTCGGTTTTGACATGTGTCTCTCAGAGTGAGTATTCAACAACAGGCTAATGTTTGACATTTGTTAGATGGGTTGGCTGATGGTTAATAAAAATCAAGCCATAAGAAAATTACTCCCTGACACGCTTGAGGGGTAGATTTTAATTTACCAAGTTTATCGGTAAATAAACAATCATGAAATCCAAACGAAGTCACACCTTAATCAGGATGTTTCGTGGTGTTTAGGTCACATTGCACATGGATTATTTCGCACATGATGTTGAGCACTAGCTCATTATTGAACATGAGCTGTCACATCTGCATCATGCCAGTTTCACTGAGCGACCTACCTGTCTGCTGCTTCTGCACAATGTTTAACATACTGAAAACATGAGTCGAAATAAAAATGAGCATGGCACACACTGCTGTGAGATTTTCTTCACAATCAGGACTCTTAGGGGATAGAATTATAAGTTCTTCAGATACCTCCATTCCTCATTTACCTTGCACAAAAGGCAACTCATTCTTCATAGAGGTTTTTTTTTCTTTTTTTTTTTTTTTGCGGCACGCGGGCCTCTCACCGCTGCAGCCCTTCCCGCCGCGGAGCACAGGCCCCGGACGCGCAGACCCAGCCGCCATGGCCCACGGCCCCAGCCGCTCCGCGGAACGCAGGATCCCCCCGGACCGGGGCACGAACCCGCATCCCCTGCACCAGCAGGCGGACTCCCAACCACTGCACCACCAGGGAAACCCCAAAAGGCAGCTCATTCTTATGCATACCAACTCACAGTGCAACCTTGGGTAAGTCACTGAACCTTTTTGTGCCTGAATTTCTTCATCTTTCAAAAGCCTATATTAATGAACACCTGTTCCACAGGGTTGGTGTGAATATCAGAAGAAAGAATGGTCATAAAAGGGCTCTGTAAATCATCAAGTGTTGTGAAAGTGCAATGTTTTAATAATACTAATCTGCTAAAAAATGGATGTGGCTTTTGTTTCTGCTGCTACCTTTGTGCCTTAGAGAAGCTAGACATTTGCCTTCTTTCCCTTTAAAAATCAGAAATTCTGAATCAATCTATCTGCCTACTCTGTTTATGAAGTTGTTCCAAGGTGAATTGCCGTTTAGCAAATTGCACAAGCTGCAACCTCCAGTTCAAACCAGAAATAAGCTAGAAGGTGTGCTCTGCGGCATTTGAAGTCTGGTAAAAGTTTTTTGTGCACAGGATGGGATAATGTGGTCAGAGCAGAACTGCATATAAAGATTCTGCTCAATATGCCATATAAGCATATAAGCAAAAAAAAACCAAACAAAGAAACAATCACATTTTGAACCTAATAAGTAGTGCGAGTGAATGAAAAAGGGTTACTTGTCACCTTTACTTTTCCCCATGAAATAATCCTAGATGTTTATCAATTCCATAGTGAAACCCACGTATCATAGAAATCCTGTTAGTCAATGGGATAATGAAAAATATAGATTGTGTTATATAAAGAGCACATAAGACTTTGTAACCCGTGAAATCTCAATGTGCAACATATTGTTAGGTCTGCATGAAAATATTCCTTTGGAAAGCTGATCTTACTGCTTACCCAGATGCTATGATTTCCCAGGTGCCAAGTGAGTCTGCTGCCCTTAGAAATGTGTCTGTCCACTAGTTGACCAAAAATCTGCATGTTCCCTTTTAGTTGGCGCTTCATTCCAGGACCTTAAGAATTTTACTCTTCTAATAAATTTTCCTTATTAATGTATTTCAAGTACTTGTGTCTTATTCAAGATTATAAAAAAAACAGAACTGTTATTTACAATTGAAAGTTAAAAAAAATGATCTCCTGACAGTATTAAAGGAGTGATCCTCTAGACTACGAGGCTGTAAATCCTTTTGTGAGAGCGGGGGTTGGATCATGAAAAAGCATTTGGGGAAAGAGCCTGAGGTTACTTCACCCATGGAAGGGGTGAAATTTGGGAACTAAAGAGGCCTCACCTACTTCAGCATTTTCCCCTTGTAGACACTTGCAAAAGAGACATTTTATGGTTGCCGTGACCTTGGAAAGACAGGATTGCACAATTACACACACCTGTTACAATGGAAGTCTTCAGAAGTTTGCTTCTATCAGGCATCTGGCCAGCTTGAAAGAATTTTAATCGAGAAAAGGTTTACAATGTAACATTGCTTGTACTCTCCCCTCTGAAGCCCTTTTGATACCAAGCAAAAGGTTGTTCGGTCGATCAGTTGCTTATCGGGCCTATCTTAATTATACCCTGGAAATCAGTATGCAAGTTAAATTGTTAAGCTGTTACTACGCTGTCTTAGAAAGTGTGCACTCTGTTCATTTCTTTTTTTAAAGTAAATTTATCTTTAAAAAAAATATTTATTTAATTATTTGGCTGCACTGGATCTTAGTTGTGGCACGTGGGATCTAGTTCCCTGACCAGGAATTGAACCTGGGCCTCCTGCATTGGGAGCACAGAGTCTTGACCACTGGACCACCAGGGAAGTCCCTGTCTATTCATTTCTGAAAGGAGATTTTCTTCCTTTTGAGCGTCACAGCTGGGGCATGACTAAAACCTAACACTAGCCAGGAAACCTCCTGATGTGTACAGTTTCTTAGCTTTCAGCATAATTATGCAAATCCATCTTTGACATTAGAGAAAGGCCAATGACAATGTCGGGCAAATGTTTATCCAGTTTTCACTTAGCCTCATTTTAGGTATTCACAGAGCTAATGTTCAAGCGTTAAAATGTGAACATCATTTAAATGTCTAAGGGAGTTGCAGTTTGGTTCCTGCTACAGGGTGGATCAGTTAAAAGAAGAAACTCATCTGCGGCAGAGGCCTTTCCACTTCTAGCTCGCCAACCAGCAACGGTGCTTTCAGTTTACTGGTATTCTTTTAACACTCCCAAGCGGCCGTTTCCATGACACTGACCACTGCGAACTCTGCTATTCTGGAATTCAGTTGTGTCTGAATGAAAAACAGAAGCACCTGCAGCCAGCATTTTATCCTGTTTTGTTTTGTCTGTTTGTTTTTATGTATCTCTACCCAGCACAGCCGCAATGGTCTAGGAAACCATAACCATCATGTGGCTTTTCAAATGGAATAAAATGGTTACAGAAATTCTTATTGATTACAGAGTCTGCAGAAATAGATTTGTGGACATGATGAGCTGGAAACAACCATAGTATGACCTCGAATGACCTCTACATTCTGCATGTGAGTTACCAGAAGCCTGCAGCAAAGGACTTGTCCAAAGTCTCTAAGTAAATCAGTGGCATAGCTAGGAGGAGAACCCAGATTTTCTGCCATCCAATCTGTATTCATTCTACTACGTTACACTGTTTCCAGGAGATGTTTGAGCACTAGGGTCCCCAACATTTCAGAGAGGCAATAAGGGCATCTTCTTATGCCGTGAAATTTAGAAGGTTTTCAAAACCTCTTGGAGAGGGCCAGAATCTAAAGCCTTACTTCTACAAATTCAGGAAGCTTGGATATTTGCCCAACTACAATGGTGACCATGAAGAGCAAATGATCCAAATGATGATGTTTTTAGGAAAGCTGATTACAGAAGAAGATTCCTACATTCCAGAGAAGACCAGTTGGCTTTGAGAGACTGATGACTTCACTGAATTAGGTTTCTTTGGTTGGGCAAGCTGGATTCCATCATAGCTATGTTAGCCTTGGGTTCCAGGAAGTCTGAAAAATATACACAGTCCATTAAGAAATGTGTTATGGGTTTTCAGACCTTTTCATAGCGTGACTTGCGAGATTACCAGGGTTTTAAAGGGTTCAGGCCAGAGGACAAAGAGGGTGAGGCAAGAAGGATGGAAGGGGAAAACGAGACCAATATGGATGAGAGGATAATAAAGCAAAAGAGAGATGTAAGAGGAGGAATTCAAAGAAAGGAGGCAGGGATCCTATCTTAGTTTCAATACTGGGTTTGCAGAGCGGTTGAACTTTTACTGCTGAGGTAGAAATAGCAGAGCCAGATTGGCAGATTCTATGAATATTATAGACAGGATACAGGATATCAAGACTGGATGTAGTGTAAAAGTAGAGCTGCTGATGAGCCAAGCTCTGATACCCAAGTCAAGAAACTGTCTCCAAGTCTGAGCAAAAACAAACAGAAACCAGAGTTGGAAGGGACAAATCTGATAAGAACCAATAAAGTGGAGCCAGTTCACTGGCCAATTTGTAGTGTTCTGTGTTGGTGGTAGAGCAAGCCCCAAGTAAGAAAAGTACTGTATGTTTCTGCAAACAGTTTTATTTCCAACATCTAGCATAGTGCCTGGCACAAAGTAGGAATTTGATAAATGTTTGTTGAATGAATGAATTATTGAAACAGGTTCTCTGTTAAAGACCTATTCTTCTGAATTGGGTGATTGTCCATAGGGACAGAAAAAAAAAAAAATCCAAAGCATACGTCGAATGAGAAGAACATAGCAGAAGGGTGTGAGGGTAGAGTTTGAAGGTGTAACTTGGGGGGCCTGGACAGATGCCTAAAAGATAGACTTACTAGAGATTATTATTTTGCTGAAGGCAGACTTTGGATTTTCTTTTATATAAAATGAGATGATGTCCCTTTGTGAGCATACTTTGAAGTTTGCAGTGTCAATGTAAATATAAATTATTATCATCATTGTGCACCTTAGCTGAGTCAAGATATATGTTTGTTCTTTCTGATCCATTCCCTTGGGGCTTTTATGAGTACAGAATGGGTGTGGGATATATACATAGATTTGATAAATCTCAATGTATTTCATCTCCTCCTTGTATGAAAAGGGCTAAATATGAAGACATTTCTTGTTAGGCTCGTATGTCACTACTTGTATTGACATAAAAAGGGAGTCTTTAATGCCCTTATGATCAAAGAGTACAAGCAGAGTCACTGAGTTACCATGCCAAAGTATTTATTGGTCATGAAAATTCAAAAGCACCCTGTTCATAAAACAGTCTCCCACCTCCTCAATTGTTTGTTTCTCCATGTTTTCATGGCAAATTGCAAATTGACTTCAAATTCTAGTTTAATTTAGGCTCAACGGAGCTACTTAACAAATGTGTAGTAAATAAATGAATGAACGGATGAACTCACAGGCAATTATATAGTACAATGAAGATGTTTGAATGCCTCACTGGTACCCATTAAAGAAAGAAAACAGTATCATAACCTTCCTTTCTCCAGTCAACTTCTTATAACCCCAGCTGCTAGGTCATGATGTCCTTGGCATTCAACAAAATGGACTGTTTGAAAATGAATTATTTCAGAGCATTAATTTTTAAAAAAATCCAAATCCCTGCTGCTTGGATTACTGGTCCTTAATAGTTTAGCCTGTGTTTGAGCTTGTAGTCTGCCTACCTCTGTTATTTGCTATTAACTTTGTGCAAGTTATTTAATCTCTAATCTCTCAGTTTCCTTCTCTGTAAAATTATGATAACAGTATCTATTCTGTAGGGTTATTATGAGGTATTAAGATGTTAAATGTAAATCATTTTGTAATAGTGCTTGGCACACAGAAAGCACTCAATAAATGTTTTCTGTTATTATTTTTCCATTATTATTATCTTAAAGATTTTATCAGCAGATAGATGGAAGTCTCAAAGAAGAGCTGCTGTTTGTCAGGAAAGATGTGGGTCTGTTTTTGGCAGACTGAGTTTAATGTGCTGGTCAAATATTCTGTAGTGCCATCCAGCAATTTGTTTTAAATATACAATGGTGTCTTAGGGTAGTAATTGAATTGTTGAGAAATAGACTAAGGAGAAAGCTGTACAGAGGTGAGAGCTGAACCTAAAAGAGGAGAGAGAATACCTTGGGGGAAAGTGTAGAAAGAGAAAAGGACCTCAGGCCTCAACCTCAGAGGAAACTCACATTTATGGAATCAGAGAAGGAGCTAGCAAAGCCAATAGAATTACAGCTGGAATACCTCCACAAAACTCAAGGGAAGAGATATTCTTTAGAAGGGATAGTCAAGAGTTTCAAATACTTCTGCAGAGAAATCAGGGGTGATTAGGTTGAGAATTCTATTCATTTTTGTTAGATTGCTTTTTGATAGCAAGTACTGAGTTTTATTGATGTTTACATTCATTTCCCCAGCATACTGCCTGACTCATGGTAGGTGGTCAATGTATACTTGTTAAATGAGTCAGTGAAAGGGACATCCAAAGGAGGAATTGCCGTGGAGTTTTCATGACAGAAATCAGATTGCAAAAGGTAAAGAGTAAATTGGATGATGAGAAGATGAGAGGTGCCAGTTGAGAAAATGGTTATAACACAGGTTGGAGATTAGGATGGTAACTGAAAGAAGTCACAGGGTAAACAAAAGGCCTTTTAAAAAAATGTGGAGGTGATGGGGGAATGGGGCATGTTTTTAGGTGGAGAGATGAGAGAGAAAGAGATTGAATCGGCCCCAGGAGAAGGGGTGAATGATGGAACAAAGATGGATGGAGAAGTAAGATGAAAGAAGAGAGTACAATTGAGGCACCTCATCCTCTAGTGGGAGGAAGAGAGGATGGGTTGCCATATACAAATACTGTGATTTAGGAAAATGTGGCAAAGGTGAGATGTGAAGATAGAAAAGAGGGGACATAAGCGATATCACTTCAGGTGGTTTAAGTATCCTTGGTGTTGGAGAAGATGGGTGGGCCTAGGGATTTGAACAGGAAAGATTGAAAACAACTCTACAGAACATTCCATCTCTCATCTATGGGGTGAAGGAGTAGGCCAATTGGCCTTAGCCTTTGGTTAAGGGTTTCATGTATTCCTTGGGTTCTGACATTATTTCCTAAAAAATTTTGTACACTCGTAATAATTTAGTTTAAGTCACTAATGCTAAAGCTTGAAGAAATTTAGATAAGTCTTTTAAGAACCAAGCAGCACTTAAAAAATAATGGCATACCATCATGTCGGATTCTAAGAATTTTGTTATTGTCAATAGCCACCTTGGCAGGGCGTAATTAATTTTATTTCATGTACTTTCTAAACACTAAGGCGATAGCATTTTAAATCTAGCAGAGAGATGCTTTAGTGTTTTCATGAAAATAATTCAAATGTGTAAATTACTGTTTTATAGCCACACACCTTGCAAATGTCACTATCACATTTGTAGCCCTATGGATTCCAGGGTTTGAGTGTAATCAGCCTTTTGTTGAACAGCTTTTTGGTAACTTTTGTTTTGTTTTGTTTTTGTGCTTTCACTTTTTTGCCTCATCATTTTGTTTGTTTGTTTGTTTCAGAAGAAAAGGGTTTACTCTATGCCTACATAGGAGCAACAGGACTGAATCTGAGCCAAATATTTCAACTTGATTTGGTCCATTTTCCTTAGAGTTTTGGGATTTTTATAATAGCTGAGCTGATTTCAGTAATTGAACTCTACTACAGCTAAGAACCGCTCAATCATGTATTCCCCATCTCCTCTATCATGCAAATAAATTATACTAGGCTTCTAAAATATGCAACCCGACAACAGCAAGGGGGTATGTGTGTGGAATGGGGAGGAGGAGTACAAGGGTGGAGGAGGATGTTTATTACAAGAGGTTGTTACAAGAATTTCTAGTTGTTTCTACTTCTGCAGCTGTAGCAGCCACATGAGAAATATGACTTTCTTTTCTTTGTGGCTTCAGAGGGTTTTCAGGAAGTGTAATAGAGAGTTCAATGGCTTTTAACATCTATAGTTCATCCTCAGGACCTCTTTCCTTTTACTTCTCTTTCCTTTGGAGCGATTTTTGTGAGTCCTGCCATTTTCGGTCTGGATCAAATTTAATAGTTGGTTCCTCTTTCCATTCTGGGTTGGTGTGCAGCTTTTGTATTGGTCAGTTTATAACAAAAGCTAATTTTTTCCTCTTGCAGCTCCTCGGGATTTTTCCCTTACCTTCTGTTCTTTGGCAGCAGTAGAATTCTTTGAAAACTTCAATGTGTGGTTTAAAGTCTGAACTTCGATTGCTGAGAGTTTCAAGGTGTTTTGCTTTTTGATTTTTTAAGGCAAGATGCTTTGATTTTTGAGAATTCATCAACTATCAAGCTTATTTTTCATGGATTTTAAATTTATTTTTAATGTATTTGTCCTTTGTGTTCAGTACATTTAGGATGGACATTATTATTATAACCCTTTGGGTATGAATTCCTGAAGCTCAGATGCTACCACATTTTGTTCGTGTAAAGATACGATTTTAACCTTCAAGCTCATAGATGCAAAGGCTGCCATCAGATAGTTATATCCTGTAAGTTTTATAACTGACCAAGTTTCCGTCTTCATTTTAGCCAGTAGGTAGCTTAAAACCAAATTTGAAGCTCACTTTCAGTAACTACATATGACTGTAGGTATACTTTTCTGGTGGCTGATCTTCCCCTTGGTTTTTATTATTTTTCCATTTTCCCTGTTTCTTTACACTATTTGTGTTTTTTCTCCTTCTCTTATACATGCTTATGACTTCACATCCTTGGCAGAAGGAGGTGGGTGATAAGTAAATATATACAAATGGTGTCTATAGCATGGACTTCCTTTAACCTCCCAGTTTTCTGGAGGACACTTTAGGAAATTTGTTATCACCTCCTATAACCAGCACTTCTCAGGATATGAATGTTTTCCTACTCACTTCCTAAGAGGTTTCTGTACCACCGCCTTACTGTTACAGGTGCAAGCATCTCTCTGGAAGAGCCACACTACATATATCTGGGGAAGCTTCCAGCCACGTTGACTCTATTATTATTTTACTCCTGAAGGGTCAATAGCCTTGGAGACTGGTTATTTGAAACCTAGCTGTGGAAAGTATCTTAACAAGTTAGAGGCGTGCCATCTTACACTCATGTCCGCTGCAAGCATTGCAGTAATCAGAGGTGTCTTGCTGTGAACTCTCTGAATATGCTCCAACTTCTGTCTTTTGTCATCTTGAAGCATAAATGCTTACCTGGAGTAAGGAAATGTGAGATTATGTGATACTGCTAAGACGTTTTAAAAATGGATTTTGAATGGCAAACTCCAAGAATGGTCCATCCTCTTTGAGAATCTGCACTCTATAACCTTGAGTCAGTAAGCACAGTGTTAATATAATTCTCCAGAGCCAGAATGAAGGTTAGTATATCTGAAATGACTTGTAGATTTTGGGGGACAGCTGCCACCCGTGTTATGTTGACTCAGTTGGTCAGAACTCTCTGTTTGCATATTTTGAGCAGGATTAATATTGGTAACTGCCTTTTTGACTTAGGAGACATTTAGCAATGCTGTTTCACTGTCTAGATGCTTTTTCTGGGCCATTACAAATGTCAAATTGAATCTAGTCCAAACTTTCACTATGTCCTCCATAGACAAGGTCATTCCACAGAATGTTATTTAAGAAATCATCAAGCAATATTGAATCAGATGGTGCAACTGGGGTTGTAAGCACTGAGAGATGTTTATTAGGATTTTGATATGTACATTTCTGAACTCAGGGTGGAAATATGATTCCTTAGTACTTTGAGAATTTTACACAATATACTGATCTCAGGTGAAGTTAGTAAGATGAAAGGTATTAAAATGGCATATGTTTGCGATCTAACAATGGTCAAGGACACTGCATGAGTCTGCCTAGCATTTTAAAGCTCTATTTCATGGTAAAATAGAATATCTTGGCACACGTGACTTCACTGAGTGTGCAAAGAGACAATACTAACCAGAGTGCCTTCCCTTCCCCCCAACACACGCACCTCATAGGAAACATCAACTTGCTTCCTGGAAGAGGAAATTTAGTAGCCTCTGAAGGGTACAAGCTGAAACTTTCTATTTATCTGGCAGTCTAGATTTGAGATGTAAGGCTCAAGAAGAGAAGTAGGCTGATGGGGCAATACATCAAGCTGAACTTTCTACTGGGGACAATAGAAAGCTGAACTTTCTACTGGGGACAGTTTTAGCCTGTACTTCTGACCTCCCTTTTTCTTTTTGATAGAATAAATTTACATATAACTGTGTAAATTGAAAGCATACAACAGGTTACTTTGATACATTTATATATTGTAATATGATTGCCATTGTAGCAATATTTATTACATTACATAATTATAGTTCAGTATTGTTCTCTGTATTCATTATGCTGTGCATTAGATCTCTATGGCTTATTCACTACTCATTGCAAGTATGTACTCTTAAACAACATCAATCTTATCCCCCACCCCTCCAGCCCCTGGTAACCACCATTATACTCTGTTTTTTAGGGAGTTAAATTTTTAGATTTCACATGTAAGTGATATTATACGGTACTTGTCTTTCTCTGTATGACTTATCTCACTTAGCGTAATGTGCTCAAGGTCCATCAGTGTTGTCGCAGATGGCAGCATATCTTTTATCATGGCTTAATAATATTCTACTGCATATATTTACATCTTTTTCATGCATTCATCAGTTGATGGACATACAATAATCCGATTAAAAAATAGGAAGAAGAACTAAATAGATGCTTTTCCAAAAAGGACATCAAAATATCCAACAGGTTCTTGAAAAGATGCTCAATACCACTAATTATCAGGGAAATGCAACTCAAAACCACAGTGAGATATCACCTCACACCTGTTAGAATGGCTATCATCAAGAAGACAGGAGACAACAGGTGCAGGTGAGGCTGTGGAGAAGAGGGAACACTTTACACTGTTGGTGGGAATGTAACTTGGCCCCGCCACCGTGAAAAACAATATGGAGCTTCCTCAAAACATTAAAAATAGATCTACCATACGATTCAGCGATTCCACTTCTGGGTATATACCCAAAGGATATGAAAACAAGATTTTGAAGCGATATCTGCCCTCCCTTGTTCGTGCCCTATAAATAGTAATCAAACTCTGAGTTCCTGTGTCCCTGACACTTTCACCTCTGGAAAACTATAACTCTACCTTCTAATCTCCATTTTTAATACCCAGGCATGATACAATAATTTCACCCCCACTGCCTGCCTGTTTTTTCCCTCATGGTTTCATTTCTTTGCTTGATCCCTGACCACCTCCAAACTCTGATAAACCCAGTCACTGTTACTCAGAAGCAAGGGCCCGGGTCCTAAACACTCTATGAAAATGTGTTTGAAATAAAAAATATATAATTCTCTATGCTATGGCATTCTGTTGCTAGGAGAGATATTCAAAATATTTAGCAACTAGAACACAATGAACACCAACGGTCAAAGGTGACCCTCCACTGAAAACTTTTAAGGCCGTAACTGTGCACATCAACTAAATATCAGCCTTGGCTATACATTTCCACCAGATGAATCCTGAAGAATTTTACAGACTTAAAGTCAGTCTTTCATTCATTCATTCAATAAATCTTTTTTGCAAGCCTACTATTGCCACACACTGTGTAAAGTATTGGTTAAAATAAGACCTGTGAGCTAAAGGAATTTACAAGCTAGTCCTATAATTATATGAGGGCTGGAAACTACCTTAAATTTCCTCTTAAATCTAGAAAGTTAAGTACTCTGGTCTGATGGGAAACTCTGATCCTACTGATTTGGACAATATAAAAATAATAAGCCTTGGATTTACCTTTTTATAAGACCAGTAGGAGAAGGATTTAGGATTTTTTTCTCCTTTCTGGAGCCCAAAGAGCTGTACAGGAAGAGTTGAATTAACTAAACCCTTAAGAGTAATGCCTAGAAAGAGGAGAGAATATCATTTGCATCACCATAAGGAAAAGTAACTCATATCACTTCTGGGTTTTTGTATTTTTCTTAAATTAAAGATAGCTTATTTCAAGCAGCACTATCCTAAATTTCTTCAGATGGTTTGGTAGTTGGTGAGCAGCTGAAACTACGGATAGTAGATGAGACAGAAGGGAGAAAAGACATTCAAGGTGAGCACTGAGGAGAGTTTGCATGCCTAGTGATCAAGAATTATGCAGAATCCTGTGTTGGGGGCTCCCACCAGGCTGGGGCCAATTATCCAGATGTTGTGGCTGGGCTGAATGGTGTGGGAGGATTTGCTCTACAGGGAATGAGCTTGATGAATGTTCCTTTTCTTCAACTTGTGGTACACTGAGCACATATTCCTCTCAGGATTGTATTTTTACAGCAAAGCCAAAAAGATATGAGTCTAATGCTTTTTTTTCAAATTAGCATTTACTTTAGATATCTTCTGAGTAAGTAAAACATGAAGTAAAGTATCAGGCATCAGGAAACTCCTGTGAAAGAAATACCTCTTAGAACTTTCTGGGTATCAGAAGGGTTTTGAATATCTTAGAGAATGTGACATTTTTTGGACACTGATTTATCTTTAAACCATCTCAAGATCCCAGTTTAAAATGGCAGGTAAATAGCAAGCAGCTCATTAAATGATGCTGGCTACATGAGTGGATATATAGATGGATTGAAGGGGATGCAAAAAGCACATGGGTACAGGTATGGATGGTATGACTTTGTTTTTGCTTGAAGAACTGTTTTGCTTTGTTTTGCTTGTTTTTTCTTGAAGAATGAGAAAATTTGAGACCTATTATATTTAACAGAACTTTCTGGCATAGATATTGACATCCCTGAAGACTCCATACATTTAATGAAGGCAGTCATCAATTGTTTATCAAAGGTAGAAGCAATTTTGATCCTTATTTCCTTTTCTCATAAAATTCTCTTCCCTCAAAATTTCTTTTCCCCAGTGATGAGTAAAAATATATGAATTAATTTGTCTGGTTTACCTCCTGGGTAGGTGCCATTGAAGGTTTGGTCAGAGCAGTTGAGAAGGTATAAACAACTCTGCTGAATTTAAAAGGAAGATAACTTAATAATTATTTAAACCTCTTTAGTTGCCTTGATCATGATTCTAAAAATTTATCTATGGGGCAAATTATACTTCTAGAAGTAGTAGTGGTTTCACAATTCCCTTTCAAAGTCTCCTCTATCATGGGTAAAATTCATCCTCAAAGGGGGAGATTTTTAAGTAAATATGGTAATCATGAATCTCTGTGCTAAGTTTGCTGATAAAAAATGTCCTTTCAGACACTTCATCCAGAATAGTAAAATAAATTTAGACATGTTTCATTTTTAAAACCACATTAATAATTTTTTGTACTTAACCAATGGTACTAAATTATTTACTTTAGTAACAGTACATCTAAATACCATGTATTTGTAAAAACATGACTGTCCTGGAAAGATAGAAAGGAAGTTATAACACTTCAGTTCTTTTCAATTCAGATCATGTCTACATAATTTTTTTTTTAATGTATAAGGACGTTCATTCTATCTTTTAAAAATAAATTTACTTATTTATTTATTTATTTTTGGCTGCATTGGGTCTTCATTGCTGTGTGCGGGCTTTCTCTAGTTGTTTTGAGCAGGGGCTACTCTTCATTGTGGTGCGCTGGCTTCTCATCGCAGTGGCTTCTCTTGTTGTGGAGCACGGGCTGTAGGTGCATGGGTTTCAGTAGTTGTGGCACGTGGGCTCAGTAGTTGTGGCTCGTGGGTCCTAGGGCGCAGGCTCAGTAGTTGTGGCACATGGGCTTAGTTGCTCCGTGGCATGTGGGATCTTCCTAGACCAGGGATCCAACCCGTGTCTCCTGCGTAGGCAGGCGTATTCTTAATCACTGCACCACGAGGGAAGTCCCCATGTCTACATAATGTTGACCTTAATTCACAAATTACATGCTTTGGTCCTTGATGAATCTCTCTGAGGAAACTAAAGAGTATCCCCATTTACATACTCCAACTGTTATCTTGTTCAGGAATCACTCATTCCATCCTTACCATCCTTACAGGTTGTAGCCTCCACAAAATCTTCAGAATGACTGCATCTTGAGAGAGCCTAGCTATCCTTTGTTGAACAAGTATCCAGTTGTAAGTGCATTGGGACATATTTTTCAAGCTTGGGAAATCAAAGTGGCTACACTTTCTCGATTGCAAATCTTCAGGGAAAGGGCTCAAATTAAGTTGATCTTTTTTTTTTTTGAGCACCGACTAAATGTTCAGTTAATTATACCAGGTACTGCATCTGGAGAGGGAGATAAATGAAGTAGAATGCAACCCTGCTTATTTAGAGCTCAGATATTTAGCACCTGCAAATGGCCAGAATATTTGCAAACCGAAATAAACAAAGAAGCCTCCAAAATGCAACCATTCTTTCCCCAAATGGCTTAGAAGATGCAATGTGTTTGGCTAATTTTCCAAGCAGAATAAAGGACTGTTCTGTTTGACTAGTTAATGATGGCTGTACAAGTCAAACCTTGATAGTGACAACGTATTCCAATTTTCATGAAATGGAAACAAAAATATAAAAATAAAGTTTATTTTCACCAAACTGTACCAAAACTTGGGCAAAACTTGTAGTTTCGCACTGTATTTAGAACAAAATGCTTAAAAGGCTGAAATAGTCAAGGACCAATTTTCCAAGGACTTCTCTTAAACCTTTGATATTCACATCATTTTCTCTTGCTGTGTCTACCTTGGTATTATCCTCGTTATTTTTCTTTTCTTTATTTGTTCACTGGTTTTACTCTACCAGATCTTCAGTTGTCAATGGCATTGCATGTGATCAGAGTACTTCTTCAACATCACTTTCATCAACTGCATGCAATCCTGAACATTTTGCAAGATTTGCAATTTCACTATGAAACTGGTTTGCATTGTATTGTCTGACAATATCAGAAAATCCGCCACATACTGATCAACATAGGCTCATACTAAGCAGGAAGAGATGTTTGAGTAGAGAATAATTTTATAAGGAGTCAGTTCCTTAGTGAATAATTTTCATTTTGCTTTCATTCATATCCTCCTAACTTTGGGGACATGGATAATGGAGACTCAGATAATGAAGACCACATGTTAAATCAGCATAAACTCAAACCCAATTAACACGTAAGCGATTTGATAGGTTGTGTGAGAAGATGGATCACAGCAATACCAATCAAATTATGTGGTTGACTTAAAGAGCTAAATGATCTTTCTGAAAAAAATAACTCAACAAAAACTGAAATAGTGGGCTCAGTCTGGGGATTTTTAGTTAATGCATCTTCAACATGAGCTGAAAGATGCTAGGATGCCAAGTCAATTATACCCTCCCCAACACCTGATACTGGAAATTCACCCTAAGGGACTTTCTTTCTTTATTCTAAGGTTTTATCTCTGACATTAAAAAGCAAAACAAAGCAAAACAAAACGAATGTAGGAGTGAGGTAACATATGATAGTAGGTGAGCTAATAGGTCTCCAGTTGGAGGGCCTGTGTTCAAATATAAGCCATGCCACTTACTGAGTGACACTGGCTAAATTGCTTTGCCTCTCTCAGCTTCTCTTTCTCAACTGTAAAATGTGAGATTATAATTACACCTATCTCATAGGGTATTAAATAAGATAATGTGTACGAAGCACTCAGAATAGTACCTGACCCATGAAAATCACTCAATAAATGTTATTATTATCAGTCATTGATTTCTTGCCATAGGCAAGTTTCAGACTGTTTCCTGAGCTAGGATTCTAGGGATAGTGTAGGACAGTGTAGGGTGTGTGGTAGAGTTGGGGGTCAGAAAATGGTGAGGGACAAAATTTACTTTCTGAGGATTAGATCTGTCTCACATGCATTCCGATTCAATCTTAACTTTTTCTTTTCCACAGTTTGGACAAATCTCATTCCAGATGATGTTTATTATACTACATCTATATGTCATGTTACACTATAAAATTAGCTCTCTTGGCTGCACTGGAGAGGAAAATATTCTTAATATGTTAATTTTAATATTTATGCAAGTGATGGCTCCTAGTAAATTATTTTGTCTTTTAGAACAGCGCACTTGATATGGCAACTGCAAAAGAATACTGTTAAGGGTGTCAGAGCTCCATTTTCCAAGGAATTGCTATCAGAAGAGAAGCAATCACTTAGCAGAAAGAGAGCCTTTCTCAAGGCTGGCATATTTCTTGTCTCTTGGAAAAGTTGCTCAGGTGGAGGCTTGGGTATATAGGCTGAGGGGCAGAATTAGTCACTTTCCAGGTGCTGAATGTATTATTTTAATGCTGTCTGTGATATTTGGGTTTCTCAGGCCACCCAGCAATGCTTCTGACTCATGACTTTTAATTTGTTTGTTTTGTCACTCAAGTGTACACTTGATATACTGTAGGTCACCGTGTCAAATCTCCTGTTTGATTTTGTTATGATTGTAGGATTGGGGAGGTAAGGGATGGTTAAGAGGAGAGGCAAATCTCCCAAGACACACAGCCTCAACCCTCCACCCTCAGCCTGGAACCTACATTAGCTTTTACCATTCCCATATCTTATACACCTTTCCTTGTCCCATGTCTATGTAAAATGCTCCATGATTTCTTACCCCTGTGTCTTTGCTTATTAATTAAGTCATTTCACAAACATTTATTGAACACCTGCTGTGTGCTTTGAACTGTGCTAGGAATTAGAATTACAGTGGTGAATAAAACAAATGTGATTCTGGCTTGAAATACATTTTTCTTCCTCTTTATCTTTAAAAATATCCACCATCCTTCAAGACCCACCTCCAAGTCATCCTATTATATGTACCTGTCCCCGATAAACTCAGCCTACAGGAGCTCTTCTTGTTCTCAACTAGCATTTAATTGGTACATCATTCATTTGACTCTTATCATATACTCTATAGCAATTGTTTAAAGTGCTTTGGGCTGCAAATAATAGAATACCTAATTAACAGAAGCTGAACCACAAGGCAGTCAGGAAGAAGGTGGCCCTAGAGTTGATCTGGCATCTTATAACAATGTCATTCAGGAGCCAAGCTGCTTTGATCCTTCCACTCTGCTTTCCTCAGTGAGTCAGTGATATTTTCCCTCATGGTTTAAAAATGGCTGCTGTAGCTCCAAGTATTACATCATTGCATTACAGTGTCTAAAGCAGGATGCAAGAGGGCAACAGTGGCACTGAAAAAGCTTCCTCCTTCTGTGCCTTTTTCAGGAGACCCAGACAATTTTTTGTCACAGGCAAAGGGCAACAGGATTTCCATTACTGGCTTAAATTATTTAGGATTCAGCCCCTAGGTCTGGACACATTGCTGCCAGAACAGTACTGGGAATCTGTTAGGAGAGAAAGAGTGAGAAATTGCTGTTGGCTAGGAAACCACCCTCATATACCAGAATTTTTGATTTTGATTTGTACATTTATTAGCTGTGTTACCTTGGACAAATTAGCTAGCCTTTCTAATGCTCAGTTAATGCATCTGCAAAATTGGGCATAGTAATACCTATCTCACAGGGTGGCTATGGGCATCAAATGAAATGCTGCTTGTAAAAATGCCTCACACATTTCTTAATCACATAGTAGGTGCTTAAGAAATGTTTCCTGTATAAATAGATTAGGCATGGCTCTAGAACAGGAGACTTGTAACCATGCTTCTGGATTCTGATCTGTAGTCTTTGTCCCAGCTTATACAAATACTTATAGTGGAGCTTTGCAATGTGGGTTATATGTATGAGCTGAATAAGTGATTGCCTATGATTGTATACATGGAGTGTGGAAACAGGCTCCCAAGTTTAAAAATACCCTCTTCACAATTTCTGTTGCTCATTTCTCCTGTTATATTTCAATGACCCTTACAAACTATTAGGCAGTAGTGTCTTGGTGTGAATTATGTGATCAGAGCTTTTCCAATGATAACTTAGAGTAAGTTGAAGGATAAGGTATAGGTCTAGAGCACCAAATAGAATATAATTGACTCATTTTCTTCCTTCAGGTTCCAGAGCTCATGACATAATAATTTAGTTCATACTAAGGTGTTAATATCTAACTCCAATCTAATGTGTTAAATAGCCTAGTCATATGTAGACTTTCACATCTAGGCAGACTGTGGAATCAGACAGATTTGAGCTTGAATCCCATCTCTCACTTAGTGTGTGATTGTTACCAAATTATGTAGCCTCTCTGGGTGGGTTATCCACCTGTAAACTAATTGAAAATAGTAACAATAATCTCATAGAATTGAAAGCATTAAATGAGACTATATCAAAGGGTTTAGCACTTGTCTGGCACATGCTAAGTTTGCCCAAACGTTCACTATTATTACTGTTATTTATTGAGATAAATATTATCATCAAAATCATCTTATGGTATAGAAATAGCCATGAAGATGATTCTTACTTTGACTTTGAAGAAATAGGTACATAGAGTTTAATCGATTTGTCTTACATCTCCCAGGAAGATAATGGTAGAGCCAGTACTAGAATCTAGGCCTCCAGCACAGAGCCAGAGGTTCTTCTGTCTGGATTAAAGAGTCTCTCAAAGACCTCTATGCTCTTCCCGACCAAGGCTGATTCCTAATGACACAGCTAATTTGTGGCAGCTATTTATTAAAGGAACAGGGTTAAAAACGCTGTTTTTTATTAACAAGCAATGTATGATGCGGACACACCTGGCACTTATTCCATCCACCACCTCAACCTTGCCACCCAGGCTCATGGACTGGGAATCAGAAGTGTGGCAATATGGTCTGGGTCCAGACACAACCTTATTGGTCTTGTTCACTATTATATGTCCATCCAGCACTTAGAACAAAACCTGTCACATGGTAGGGGCTCAATAAATACTTGCAAAATGCATGAGTTGTTTGGTAATGTTTAAGAGGTGAAAATTTAATGGTTAGCGTTTTCTCTTTCTTTTATTTTTAGTATCATGAACCTACTTGAATTTTACAGTTGGATCATTTTGAGCAGTACACATCTTGTTCTAAAGACAGAACATAAAAATGAACCAGCCAGGCTGGGGTTTTTAATTTTCCCAATACAGACCTGGACTTCAGACAAGCTTTCATTTCATATAGGATTTGACTTTCATGTTAGTCTTCTCTCAAACTGCTCACAAATCACTTCCTGCAGTGAGAGCTAATTTTCTAAAGGAGCAGCAAAGCTCAAGCCTTGCGGGCAAACTCAGCTAGCTCTTTCTGGCTTCTTGAGAAATGAAACAGTTACACAATGGTTTAACTTTAAAAAAAATCAAACAGCACAGATGTAGTTCCTTGAAAAATAAATGGATGAAGCAACGCTGAATTAGGAAAAGATAACAGTCTCTTTAACAATGGACATTCTATAGTCATGACTCATTATTCTCTCCCTACACCTCTTTTGGGGCCCTGATAGTGTTTTTGTTTTCTCCTCTATGCCTATTTCCAGGAAATGATTTCTTTTCAGTCCTTTAGACATAATGGTAAATATAAAATTGCTCATTCATTAATTCATTCCTTTATCATTTTGTTTACTGTGTGTTTACTTTCTGTCAGACACTGGTAAAAATCCTGAGGGGTCAGAGATGAGTGAGGCATATTCACTGCCTTCAAGGAATTCACAACCTTGTGGGCATAGACAGACATGCAAACAGATGAATTATAAAGTAACATAGTTAAGTGCTATTACCAAGATATGAGCCAAGTGCTGTGGGAGCCCAGTTCTCTTTCCCAAGGGTATCTGATTTATCATCTTTATCTCCAATTTTGAAGCAGAAAGCAAAGTCCTCATTAAATGATTTTAAGCCTCAGAGAACAGACTGGAGAGATATTTTTGGCAAAGGACACCTTCCTGTTGTCCCTGAAATAGCACTGAGAGGCTGCCTACCCCATCTCTGTGTAAGGCCAGTCTTGCTAATAATAGTATGTCTTCCAACAAATTAATAATACAGCATCTGGCTCAAAAGGAAGTGCTCCCATGAGTTAGCTGGGAAAAAAAAAGAAAAAACATGTCTGCTGTGATGCATCTGAAGCAATTCTGGGGATGAAGGTAGAATGACATGGAGGGTTACTTATCTTCTGGGGCTGCCTCTGAAAGCAATCACCTCACTTGGCATGGCAAGTTTAATGGAAGCTAAGCAACTGAAAGAATCTAAAGTAAAACAGTTTCTGTAAGTGCTCAGACATAAAAAGTTGTTGAGTCTTTTACCAGTCCAAATGGGCCATTCAAAAGTAGTTTTTTTCTATTTGCAAAGGGATACTGCCATTCCACTGCTCCAAAGTGGGGAAAAGTCCCTAAGATCTGGCCCTCTGCCTCTGAGTTTGAGATGTTTCACACATGACCTACCTAGTAGTGGAAAAATTTAGGCAATGTTGCCTATTAAGAAAATAACAAAACAAAAGAAAACAACAACCAAAAAAGTATCTCTGCTTCAGAAAGTGTTGGGGAACCTACACATGATGAATGTTGAGTTTGTCATGGAATTGTAGGATATTTACTTGTAAGTGATGTTTCATTTTGTCTTTCTTGAATGCTGGAACTACTGATGACATTGTTTTCTTGTGGATGTTGATGTCATGTGTGGACACATCCTTTGCCAAACTATTGCTCTCTCATTAATAGTGTGAGGAAAGAGTAGCGTGCTCTATAAATTGGAATATCATTTATTTTAAGGCCTATTTATAAGTGTGATGAAAAATTCAGAATGTCTGGTGCTATAGACTGGATATTTTATCCCCCAACATTCAAATGTTGAAACTTAGTTCCCAATACAATGGTATTAAATCATTCAACAAGCAAATCTGATGATGTAACACTGAAGATAAAAGAATTTTTTTTCTTTTTTAAAAAGTTTTATTAAAGTATAATTGATTTAAAATGTATCAATTTCTGCTGTATAGCAAAGTGATTCAGTTATACATATATATATTCTTTTTTCATATTCTTTTCCATTATGGTTTATCACAGGACACTGAATATTGTTCCCTATGCTATACAATAGGACCTTGTTGTTTATCTATCCTATATATTATAGTTTGCATCTGCTAATCCCAAACTCCCAAGACTTCCCTCCCCCAGGCCCCGTCCCCCTTGGCAACCACAAGTCTGTTCTCTATGTCTGTGAGTCTGTTTCTGTTTAGTAGATGTGCTAATTTGTGTCGTGTTTTAGATTCCACATATAGGTGATATCATATGGTATTTTTCTCTTTCTAACTTACTTTGTTTAATGTGACAATCTCTAGGTCCATCCGTGTTGCTGCAGACGGCATTATTTCATTCTGTTTTATGGCTGAGTAATATTCCATTGTGTGTGTGTGTGTGTGTATGCCACATCCTCTTTATCCATTCACCTGTCGATGGACATTTAGGTTGTTTCCATGTCTTGGCTATTGTAAATAGTGCTGTGAAGCTAAAAGAATTTTAATGACACATTGTTAGTTATGTTTGTGTTGAAAGAAAGAAATATAGCCAGGAATCTAATTCTCTATTCCAATTATTTACTATGAAGTAGAGTATTAGTAGTAACATCTATTTATTGACCATTTGTTATGTGCCAGATACTAGGCTAAGTGATTTACATATATTGTCTCATTGAATCCTTACAACCTTTCAAGTAGGTGTTATTATATCCATTTTGTAGATGAGAAAACTGGAGATAGAGAGGTCAGATAACACAGGAAAGAAATATGATGCTAAGACTGGGGCCCAGTACTCTTTATCCCTTCATTACACTTCCTCAGGTGAATGTTGGACAGTAGGGTAGAAGCAGAGCCTGGGTTAATGTTGGGAGTGAAGCAGGGCTTCCTTTGAAAGACTCAATTTCTTACCAGGATCTTCTACTTTGTCTGAACAAAAATATTCTATTAACCATTCTTAGGCTCAAATTGTTCACTCTGGGGTTACAATAGGTTTCAAAAAAGTGATGGATCTCAGATGGAATATGTTCAACCTTAACTGGGGAACCTAGCTAAGTTGGAGGTAAGAAGATCTGAAAAAAAAGACTGTATTTTCAACCCAGTGAATAGAGATGAGGGCTTCAGCATCTCTTACTGCAGTTAGGTTTTAACAGCTGGAGAGTAAGGAGCACTTAATAGGGAAATTCTAGTTTGGATCTACTTTTCTGATTTTGGGTGAATTCTGGTCTGTGAAGTCTGTTTGTCTTAAGTTAAATATGTTGGGAAATGGATGCTTACTACAGAAGTTGATTATTTCCTTTGAGACAGTGGTTCTCAAAATGTGATCTTAGAACCAGGAAGAGCAGCATCATCTGAGAACTTGTTAGATATGCAAATTCTTGGGCTTCAGTCTGAGAATCAAAGACTCTGGATGTGGAGCCCAGCAGTCTGTTTTAACAAGCCCTCCAGGTGACTTTTGATGTACACTACAGTTTGAGAGCCACTGGTAGAGCTATCCTTGGGACAAGGGTTTATGTGTTCTCTCCCTAGTCTGCTTATAAGGACAGCTGTATTGTGTTAGTGAATTGTCAATAGACAATTTGTAGTGTGTAATTGGGAGATACAGCAGTCCTCAGAAGAGAAAGAGTCTATTCTCTCAATTTCACAGCCCTGCTCTCAAGAAACTTATAAATCTTCCTTCCAGGACTGAATGAGAAGACAGTTATGTGGTAAAACCCTGATATATGCTAAAATTTGAGAATCACTACTGTAACACTTTAGCTAACTATTCCAGTAGCTGTGATGGTGGTAGATTAGGTTTATAGGTTTGGTACAATTGTGAAGTTTACCCAGACAGAACTAACTTAAAACAGAAAAAAAAGTAGGAATTTAGGTTCCTTTGCTTACTCTACAAAACCATGAATGTTTCTAAAATTAATGTGTAGATATGGAAAGATACCAATTACGTGGGGAAAAAAAGCAAATTGCAGAAAATCTGTATCATATGGCTACATTAAAAATAAAAAAAATTCTTGTGTATGTATGTTTGCATATGTATAGGAAAAAGAATTCACAGCAAATCCTTAACAGTGGCTACCTGGGGATAGTTGGGTAGGGTATAGTACCTACTTTTAAATTTCACTTTATACACATTTCTACTTTTGAATTTGTCACAATGGATATATATTATTTTTTAAATATATTTTAAAATGGACCCGTTTTCTAATAAAAAATTCTTAACATCTTTATTGGAGTATAATTGCTTTACAATGGTGTGTTAGTTTCTGCTTTATAACGAAGTTAATCAGCTATACATATACATATACCCCCATATCTCCTCCCTCTTGCATCTCCCTCCCATGGACCCTTTTTTTTTTTTTTTTTTCTGTTCGCGGGCCTCTCACTGTTCTGGCCTCTCCCCTTGTGGAGCACAGGCTCTGGACGCGCAGGCTCAGCGGCCATGGCTCACTGGCCTAGCCGCTCCGCAGCATGTGGGATCTTCCCGGACCAGGGCACGAACCCATGTCCCCTGCATTGGCAGGTGGACTCTCAACCACTGCACCACCAGGGAAGCCCCGGACCCATTTTTTAAATTGAAAAATAGTACCCATGTGATAATTCAAATAGTATACAAGTGTAGGCAATGTTAATAAATGTTCTTAAACTTTTAAAGTTAAATATTTTTAAATGCCTATTTCTTTTACAAGTGACAATAGTTCATATACAGAGTGATAGAATGCTTCTAAATACCACTATGTTTTATGGAACTATATCTTAAGTTAGAATGAATAAAGATCTTGTACACAAGAAGGGGAAAAAAAAGCAGGGTAAACATTTAACACTCATTGTAACAAGGAGGTATAAACCGAGATATATAATAAGTATGAAATAAAAAGAAATCCTGGGGCTTCCCTGGTGGTGCAGTGGTTAAGAATCCACCTGCCAATGCAGGGGACACAGGTTTGAGCCCTGGTCCGGGAAGACCCCACATGCCGTGGAGCAACTAAACCTGTGCGCCACAACTACTGAGCCCACGTGCCATAACTACTGAAGCCTGTGCACCTAGAGCCTGTGTTCTGCAACAAGAGAAGCCACCACAATGAGGACCCCCGCACAGCAACAAAGACCTGATACAGCCAAAAATAAATAAATAAATTTATTTATTAAAAAAAAAACAAAACCAAAAAGAAATGCTACCACTACTTAGGCTAGCTTCTTTTTCCACCAGCCTCAACTGCTGTTAAATAAAGCTTGGTGTTTCCGTCCACGTTCAAGGAAACCTTTCACTATTCTCAGCTACAGTGCTTCCAGGCATTGAAAAGTTCCGGCACTCTATTTTCACAGCATCCTGACAAGGGCTGGCAGTTTTCTTAAGCTAGTATTCTAACAATCCTCAAACTAACAATGGTCAAATCTCCAAGCTCTGCCCCACTCTCTGTCCTACAGGTGTCAAAAGCTGGCAACTATCTTTTCTATCCTTTCTGGAAACAGTTCACTTTTTTAGTGCTGCTAATTAGATTTGGAGTGCAATGGCAGTTCTTTGCCTTCTTTTCTCTAATATTCATGGCAAAAAAGGTTTTTCTGGTTCTCTCCCATTTGTGTTTATTTTCCTCCTAAATGTCTTGCCTCTAATCAGAGTAAAGCTCCCTGTGGAAACCAAGTTACCAACTCATTCGATTGACTTCCCCTTCTGGATGAAAGGCTCATGTCCATGAGAAGAGGGCTCATTATCATAATGCTTCAGGTTTACTATTTCCCAATCTGCTATAGACCCTCACTAGCCCTATGTTTAATGAAGACTGCTTTTAAAAACCATGCTTTGACCTTTCCCCTCAAAATGTTTTAAAAGATATTTGAATATGACAGGCCAGATTTATTTAAAGAGTAAAACAGTTCTCTCTTATGCCACACATGTGCTAAATTTGGAAAAAATCTGGAGAAGATTAGAAGAGGAAGGATGACGTCAATTTACAAAGGCTATCATATATTTTCCTTACTGGGATAGTAAATATCTATCTTAAATCGACAGCTAACATCATATGCAATGGTAAAACCACAGATATATTCCTATTTAAATCAGAAACAAGATAAAAATAACTGCTATCACCATTATGATTTAAATTTTTAATTTCTGAGACTTTTTAAAGTCTTTATTGAATTTGTTACAATATTGCTTCTGTTCTATGTTTTGGTTTCTTGGCCATGAGGCATGTGGATCTTAGCTCCCCAACCAGGGATTGAACCCACACCCCCTGCATTAGAAGGTGAAGTCCCAACCACTGGACCACCAGAGAAGTCCCTATTTTCATGTCTTGATGAAGTGACTCTAATTCCATCCTAAAGAATATATAGTCAAGAATAATAAGTACAGTTGACCCTTGAACAACACAGGTTTGAATAACTTACAAGCGGATTTTTTTCAATAGTACACACTACAGTGCTACATGATCTATGGTTGGTTGAATATGAGAAGGCCAAACAGTGGATACAGAGGAACACTGGATACAGAGGGCCAACTATAAATTATACATGAATATTTGACTGTGGGGAGAATGGGTGTCCCTAATGCCCTCTTTGTTCAAGGGTCAATTGTATATTCTGAAAAAGAAGACTAATGAGGAGGACTTGCTCTAACAAATAATAGAAACTGGTTCAAAAACTACAATAATTAAAACAGTATGGTACTGGTACACAGATATTTTTTAAAAAACAACAAATAAATGTAACAGACTGTAGAGCCCCAAAAGAGTGAAATAAAGCTTAATATGTTTCACCACAAGTTCAGGTATGTGTTACTTTGGACCTGTTTTAACACAGTGATGAAAGGATTTGTGTTGTGGCAGCTGTTGCTTTCATGTTGGGCTCCTGGATTATTTTGAAAGGAACACTGCCAGAAAGTCAGAGTCCTTGACAGTCTGTAAGCTCTTAGGGGAAGTTAGTGGGCATAGTTTTCATGGTCAAGGATTTCTTCTAATGCTTCCTTCTCCTTCTTTAATGAATGTATACGCAACAAGGGTTGAATTGCTTATTTTGGCAGACAGCCTTAAATATTTAGAAGGTTAGCACTACCTCTTGATTTTTTTGTAGGTTTCAGGTTAAAACAGAAGTATTTCACATTCCTACCCTCTGATCTAAGTAATCTTTTAAAGTGTAATTTTAAGATTCTATTTCCTTGGATTAGTTACCCCAATCAGCACAATGTAGCATCATAGTCATCTTTTGGCAGGCTTCATTTTAGAAGTAAAGTACACAAATGGATCCCAATTCCAGATCCTTTGCTTTAATCTACAATGTGTATAGAACCAAATATGTGCCTTTGAAAGAAATTGATTAACAATATATGAAATTATGTCTGTATAAGAAAAGGCAATTATTCCCGACCAATAAGCACTAAATTGAAGAGAAAGCATTTTAAAAAGCCTTATGTTATATTTCTTTTTGTAAATGAAATGTATCAAGAAATATTTGATGTTGATGCTATCTAAAATTATATTTGTTTTTTTTTTCAAAAACATTCTACAGTTGCACTCAAGTTTATAACTATGGATGAATCAGGTCCTTACTTTATGCTGGATAATTTTGTCTGATTTTTCCTATGTAAAGAAAACAATAATTTGACAACAAATTATCTGCTTATTATTTATTTAATGGAGAAATATTTATTGATTGAATTTTCTAAGTTTTATACAAGATATTACATTGTTAGAACAAAATAGATACGTTCTCTGCCCTCATGAAGTTTTCAGTCTAGGGGAGACGGACAATAGGCATTTAAGTGGCCAGATAGATATATAATTACAAATGTTAATAAATTCTATGACAGAAACAAACAGAGTACACAAAGAGAGAAAATAGCTGGAGTTACATACTTTAATTTTGTTATTTAATTTGAGCATAAAGGAAGCTCTCTCTGAGGAGGCAATATTTAAACTGAGATCTGAAGAATGAGAAGTACCCAGACATGGAGAAGGTGGGTGGAAGAGTGTTCTATGAATAAAGAACATCTCTTTGAAGGTGTAAAGCATGCTGAAGTAACTGAAAGGTCGGTGTGGCTGAAGCTTGGAGAGAGAGCAGGACAGTAGCACGAGGTGAGTTGAGTAAGGTAGGCAGGGACCAGAGTGTGTAGGGCTGTATTGTAGAACTCGCATTTTATTGTAAATTCAAAGGAAAGCCATTAAAGGTTTTTAGAGGAGTAATATGATCAGATTTACATTTTTTAAATGATCATTTTGACTTTAGTGTGAACAGTGGATGGAGTTGGGGAAGAATGGATATTGGGAGAAGTTGGCTAATAATTTCTGGCTTGTGAGAAGTATGCCCAAATAACTAAATTCATCCTTGAAAGGCAAAAAACAAAAAATTGTTCTCAAACTACCATGTTTTGTTGTATTTTACATGCACTACACTCATAGTCATTCTCTTTGAAGACTTTGTGTACATGTTTTTATAGTATTACACAAGTTAATAAACAGTGAAAACATGCTTCTTATTTTTGCCTATGAAACATGTTAAACATAATACTCTACTGAAAGTTGTATTTCTTAACTATCTAGCTTCTATTTTGAAGGCTAAGTTCACATATTATTAATATTTTGGTTAGGCATATTTGTAAATAAGTACTTTTTTTTTTAACCAATTCATTCTGGATTCAGTTCTGTAGAGCTTATTCAAGGAAAGGATGGATCAAAGAGTTTAGAAGGAATTTCTGTGATTCCCCAACCACAGTAATCAACTCTCTCTTGGTGGATTTTCTCCACCAGCTTCTTTTTGCAATCCAGCTATTTATGTGGTATCAAAACAGTTTGAATGAACAAATGCTTAGATGACTTCTTATTTCAGTAGAATGAAAAATATAGTCATGAAGAAACATTCGCTTTGTTAGAAATTGTTATATTTAATGAGTGTGGGAAGAATATATGGCATTATAAAATTGTGGTCATAGTTTCTGGAAAATTGCCCCCAGGGACATGGAGAAACCAGTTAACCTGGAATGTCCTGACCATCTACTGGGCCAAGGGCACGGCAGTGATCTCTACTCTGCAAATGAGTTGAGGACAAATGGAGCTTGGTGGGTATTCCTGAAAATAGCACAGAGCTCCATCCAAAAAAAAAGGAGGTAAATAGTATCTGATAATTTGAAGGAGGTACCACAACTAGACCATTAAGTGAAGAAGTCAAGTGGTTGATGAGTCCATCTTAAATGAAGAGAAATGAGTCAGAAGACTATAGACAGAGAGATCTCTAAGGAGATCTGTGGAAGAGGTCACTGTAAGGTCAATGACTGACAACATGCAGCTGAAGAAGAAATCTTTGAGACCTAATATGAATTCACTTTCCTTTGAAGAGCACCAAGAACTAGGTAAGGCCTGAGTGAGGTAGGTCTCAAGAAAGTTCGGACATCTGCCAAGTGGAAGTCTAGCATGAGCAAGGGTCAGAGTTGATGAGGGGACTACTGTCCAGAAAGGAATGGGACATAAGTCCTAAGAGAAACCAAGGATCCTGCTCATCTGACAGTGGTGTCAACTCAAATCTACTCCAGATTAAAAGTCTGAATAGTTTATTCCAGCATACTCGTTTTTTCCTAGAGTGAGGTGAAAGAAAGTAAGATTTTTTAAAAAATTGCGCTAGCCAAACTATGCTGAAGTGGACTTTAAGTAAAAATAACATGTTTGCTCTGACATATTATTTCTTGCTCTATTTCTGATTTTGCTCTATTTTCCTTCAGTTTTCCTTATAAAGGCTTTGATTACAACGAGTCAATCTTATCTGGACTGAATCAAAGTAAAAGGATTTTCCAGACATCACGAGTATAGATGGGAAGAGAACTAAGCACCCTGCATGACACGTACAAGTAGCAGAAACCATCCAGAATGAAGTAGTGGAGCTGGGATAGATGGAGATCATAGAATTAACAAAAACTCTCCGACAACTGTGGATGTGAATACCCTCCTGGGTCCTTTGTCATATTGCTTCAAAACCAAACAGACTTAAAGCAGAAAGTCAAGGCTACTTTAAAAAATGAAAGAAAAGAACCCAGAGCAGAAGGGCCACAAACTTCTCTTGGGCTGCTTAAAAACAAATCTCAAGAAAAGATAGTTCAGCTTCCAGAGAAAAGTAATTCCTGTGGTTGTGAAACTCCAGACCACAGGCCAAGCAAGTGTCATTCAGAAGGAAGACATGAGAGTAGCGGCAAAGGCAAAATCTGTCAAATCGATTCTGTGTCTTAAGAGACCACTATTATATGGTCATGGCAAGGGAAAAAAATCTCTCTGGATTTGATCTATTGCCACGTTTTATGAACAGAGTTTGAAATGAAGCAATGAGATTGTTTTGGTCATTAAGATGCCCTAAGGCAAACCTATTCATTTTTTTCTCTTGAAACAAAGGTACTTAATGCAAGACTCTGGGGTTTGCTGTAAATAAAAACTATAAACTTCACAGCTAGTCACACTTATAGTTTTACATGGTTCAGAGCTTAGTATCACCAAATACACAACAAATTTTTTGGTAATATTTTTTTCTACGAAGACAGTTAAGTTCCTAAAAAACATCTATTTTATGCATACCCAACAAAGGCAATGTTTGCACATCATAGATACTTTCTGAAAATGCCACAGAATGTCAGCTTATATGCTAATCAAAAAAAGCAAGAATATTTTTTTCTGAGAGCTTGCATTGTATCAGGTAACCAATTTAGCCAGGACATAAAAACAAATACTGGGGCTTCCCGGGTGGCGCAGTGGTTGGGAGTCCGCCTGCCGATGCAGGGGGCGCGGGTTCGTGCCCCGGTCCGGGAGGATCCCACGTGCCGCGGGGCGGCTGGGCCCGTGGGCCATGGCCGCTGGGCCTGCGCGTCCGGAGCCTGTGCTCCGCAACGGGGGAGGCCACAGCAGTGAGAGGCCTGCATACAGCAAAAAAAATAACAAAACAAAACAAAAAAATACTGTAGCAAATGTCTTATACTTAACACTGACTATAGTTGGTTTCTATCACTGTGAACACTTCTTTGAAATAAATATCACTATACTCAATATCTTGTAATAACTTATGAAAAAGTATCTTAAAAAGAATATATATACACACACATATATACATACACACATATACATATATATACGTTTATATAACTGAATCACTTTTTTGTATACTTGAAACTAACACAACATTGTAAATTAACTCTACTTCAATAAAAGAAGAAATAAACATCACTTACATTTATGTATAATCTATATTCCTAAATATTTTATTAGAGTAAAACTTTTCTGATTTGCTAAAGCTGCTCAGTAAATTAGAGAAAGCAATGCCAAGTGCTCATTTGAGGAAACTAACAGGGCCACATGACATGAGGCAGGTCATGTATCGCTGGGAATTTTGTATAGGCTTGGAAGTCAGGATAATTGGGAAAAATCTGGATTAACACTAATTTACCACAGGAGATCTTGGGCAGTATAATTTGGGGCTTGGAGATGTCCTTATCCAAAAGTAGGGTGAAGAGTCCTGGAATTCCTTAGGGATAATGACTGTAGTGGTTATGGGAAATGAGAGGGGAGTTCTAGACCACCGCTGCCATCGAAATAGGTCTTTTTGACTTGTTTAACAACATATCGAACTTCTGTGTAAGATTCAATTTGAAGCTAGGCTATCATGGCCAAAAAAAAAAAAAAAAAAAAAAAAATTACTGGATGAAGTATCCCTTCAGCAAGATCCCTTGAGGATTTACCATTTTTTTGACACTAACTCAACTGGTTTTCATGCCTTTCATTTGAACTGCAATCATGAGGCAAGTGAAATATTTTCACCCTTATCTCTTTCGATCAGGATCATGTCAGCCATCTGTGTGACAGAGAGCAGTTAAGTTGCATCTTGCTTGTTCATCATGCAGTGATTTAACTCCTACCGTCTTCACCATAATCATCTTTCCCTCTCCTTTCCTGTCACTCTGAGTGACATGCCAGCTGACAGTGTTATGAATAGGAAGGTTTGGGCAGAGTGACTGTCAGAAATATTTTTACTGTGTGAAAGGACATTTGTGGAATGTTATGGCATCGTTGCCTCCTGCCCCTTAGAGAATGTGGCATTGACTATTGGGCTGTTGCCACTGTACCCAGCATACCAAAGTGAGTTCCTGGCCTCATCATACATTGCAAAATATTTAAAAAATATCCCTACCTTATATATCCAAGTGTATTGATTTTCATGTTCTTCCTTATGCCCTAACTTAGATTTTATACTTTGACTTAGATATGATTTAGTTGAAGTCCGTAGAGCACTTTGGTAAATGCTACTACCAAAATTAGAACATGCCCCCTGAGTTGCAGTGAGATTTGTGCTAAAGTTCACAATGCAAATTTGATAGCTCTAAACATGAGATATGTACTTGCTGCGTTTACTGAAAGCCCTCAGTCCCCTATCACTTTCCTTAGATTTCAAAGTTATGGAATTGTCCAGTATGTTTGCTCAGAATGACCTGATATGACTCAAGTGTTATTCTGGGCATGATTCTGTGGCCAATTACCTTGGTCTACATGTTTATGTGATTTGGGTTACTAATATAAATGAGTTGATTGCATACAATTCCTTTGTATCTTCTATTGTAATAACATTATGTGTCTTTTCAGACATTTTATTGTCCTAGACTACAATATAGCATCTTGATATAAGGCAATTTTAAGTGGACTTGATCATCTGTCAGTGCTTTCATCCTAAACATATCGGATTTTAAATTTGAAGCATGTTTTAGTGGCAAATTCATTAACCTCTAACATCTCTTGGATCATGTTTACAATTATTTCAAGGCTTACCCCAAGCCAGAACAACCATGTGATAATCTGAAAAACAGTTCTATTTTTTAATCTATTTATTATTTTAGGGGGACAATTTATGGCTCATCATGGCTATGTGAATAACCAGGTACCAGAAAATACATTGACATCATCTCAGACACAGATTTCCAGCTAGTTTTGCCCATAGGTTAATTAGGTAGTTGTGTATGTTGTGAGATTTGAGGGCTCCTACCTTTAAAAATTATTCCCCTCAAGATATCATTTGAAATTAGAAGGTTTTTGGACCTCTATGAGTAGTCTGTTGAAATTTAAATACCTCTGGATGGGTAGCATATGAATCTATTACCTGTCATTAGCAACTTAGTACAGATTTATTTAGCAGACCTTTGATAATTAGCTGAAAGGGACTAGCAAGACCAAGATTTGACATTGGTAAAAGTCAATGGCAGGTCTGCCAGATTTGATATTCGTTTAAGTAGGGGGCAAGTCTGCTTAAAGTAATGGTAAGTTTTAGCTAGGTAAGGGAAGCATGTTGGCATAAGGCATCTGAGGGCAGGCAGGAAAAAGAAATAGCAGAATGCTTACACCAACTTTACCTGATTCTCCATTTTCCTGAAAGTCAGCCTTTACTTGTGACTTCTAGATAAGGTTAGACTCCTTGGTTGCCACTCTACCATCCATCTACCAGTGTAACTTTCAAGACTACCTTGGATGGGATATTCCCTATGCAGGTGGCAAAAATACAATTCTGTAGCATCTTCCTCCTTTTACAACTTCCTTAGGTGTCTTCTGGCTATTTTTGGAAAAGCTTTCCTTGAAAAACTTATTGTTGCCTAGCATTCTTGGTGCTTTACCGTTTAATCAAGGCAACCCTATTCAACATTTCCCACCAAATGTTCTCTTTAAAATAGTTTTTACCTGTTGAACCACTGGTGGGAGGGAGCCTTGTACAGGTTCTACAGTTTCTTGGGGAAAGCCCTGAGAACCCTTCTCAATACTATTTTCTACACATTCATCCTCTTGTTTGGTCTACTCCTTTATTTTGATTGAATACAACCTCCGAGAACTTTCTGTACAAGACTATTTGAGAGAGCAATTGTTCATTAAGAACTTTCATATCTGAAAATCCCTTTATTCTACCATTAAGTTTGGTGGGGTATAGAGTTCTAGGTTGCAAATAATTTTCCCGCCAACTTTTGAAAACATTGGTTGATTGCTTTACAGATTCCAGTGCTGCTGTTGAGTCAAGATTGCCAATTTCATTCCATGGTGTTCTGAAATTTCACTATGATGTGCCCTTGTGTGATCTGTTTGTATTTGTTATACGAGGTACTTAATAGGCCCTTTCAGTTGGGGAAACTCATATCCTTCAGTTTTCATAAATCTTCTTGCATGATTTCTTGGTAATTTCCTTTTTTCATTTCTCTATCCTTTCTGTAAATATTATTATCCATATGTTGGACATCCTAGATTGATCCCCAAATCATCTCTTCTCCCTATTTTCTTTTTTTCTAGTTTCCAGATTTCCTCCAATTTATATTCCAACACTTATATATTTTATCTTATTTTTAATCCCCAAAACATTTTCACTGTTCTCTGAATGTTCTGAATGCTGTATATTCTCATCTCTCTGAAAAATAAGTATTTTTAAAGTTTTCTTCCATTCTCTGTTCCCTGCGTTGTATCTGTTTCCTACATGGTCACATTTTCTGTTCTGTTGTTTCTATCTCCCTTTCCTTAAAGTCTTGTTTTTGATGGCTCATTTACATACAATAACAAGAGACTAGGAAGCTGATTAGAAGTTCTTTGTATATGAATGGCCACTGTTATGTGGTACATTTCCCTTTAAGTTGAGAAGGCTGCAATTCAGCTTTTCCACTAGGGTTCTCCAAAATTTCAGTAGTTTTAGGTGTTTTGTATTGGACGATTTAGTTTCCACAGAGAGGAATATTCCAATTTCCTATAAGGTGTTATAAGCCTGGCTGTTGTTGTTCTGGGATATATGAAAGGAGTGGGTAGAGACTGAAGGTTGCATTATTTAATGTGTAGACTTTACATCGTTGCTTTCAGTGTGGCAGCTCACTCCAGTTCATAGCCATGTAAACTTTTCCAGCAAGAAAAATACCTCCAGTCTTCTGCATGCATTGTCAAAGGGAAATTACTCCATGGAGTGCATGAGTGAACTTAGGAGGAGGGGCTGTATACTCTTTTTTTTAATGCTCTTTATACCCACTGCCAAATTATCTATCTGTTTTCAGTCCTACCCACACCCCTGCCTCTAGAGGTCCTTGGTGCCTCCAAATTCTAAGATTTTATGAGCATGGATTGCCCTGTTTTGTTTTGTTTTTTGGCCTCTCCCCAGTTTCAGGCTTAGGTTTCAGTATTATCTACTCTGCTAAGTCAGTTACCACCTGTCCATCTGCTTTCCAGCACACAAAACTTGCATTAACATTTCTCTTCTGCTGTCATATCCTCTCATGTTCTCTTTGTCCTTTTGGAATTCTTTGCTGTCATTTTAGTGAGGTTTCAAAAGTGAGTGAAGATAAGTGTATTCACTAAATCTGCTATGCTTATCTGGAGCTCCCCTTGTTCATTTTTAATAGCTGTATGGTATGCTGTGATATGTATGGGCCAAAGAGTAAGGGAAAAAATATTTAATATCTGGTAGGACATGAGACAAAACCAGTCAGAATAGGCACCAATCATAGCATTAAAGCATGGCACTGAAGCTCCCTGCTATGCAAGTGTTAACCCTTTAGTTGTTAGATTGTGTAGAGCTTCGAGGTGTCCTGGGGAAAGGACCAAGATGGCCAAAGTGCTGGAGGGGTATACTTGGTGTGGGAGTCAAGGTAGAAACTATTAACAAGCTGTTCTGGATATATTTTAATATCTCACCAAGCATTTTATCTTCATTTGTGCATGCTGGCTAAATATCAACCATGAATGTACCATAAACTATTTAGTCAATCCTTTATTGATGGACATTTAGATTATTTCTCATTTTTGTAGAACTTTACAACAATGTGTGCATGACAACCTTGGACATACCTCTTTCTGCACCTTTGGGAATATTCCTGTAGCACTGCTTTTTGTAGTAGTAGATTTCCTTCACCCATTATCTTGAAAACAACTAATGGAAATTAAACAGTTCCTGAGTTTTTTTAGATAAACTATAATTTAAGTTAATTTAACCTATTCATGTTTAAAAGTAAGTTCTGAGACTTTTTGCTCCAAGGACAATTGTTAGACATAATTTTCCCTATTCCTCCTGCTAAGAACAGCTAAAATTATATATAAAACAAAAAGGGGCATTGCATAATAACAAAAAGATCAATATGCCAGGAAGATATAATGATCTTAAATGTGTATGAACCAAACAACAGCACCTCAAAGTACATGACACAATAGCTGATAGAGCTGAAAGAAGACATGGACAGATCCACAGTTGTAGTTGTGAAATTCAAAACCCAAGTCTCAGCAACTAATAGAAATACTAAACAGAAAATCAGCAAGGATATAGACAATCTAAACAAGACAATCAACCAAGAGAATCTAATTGATATATTTAGAGTACTCTACCTCAAAACAGCAGAATATGCATTCTTTTCAAGCACGCATGGAACATTCATCAAGATGCATGATATCCTGGGTCATAAAATCCATCTCAAGAAATGTAAAAGAATTGTAATTATATAGAGTATGTTCTCTGACCACAAGAAACTTAAATAAAAAATCAATAACAGAAAAACAAAATAAAATCATTAAACACTTTTAAAAATTAAGCAGCACAAATATAAATAATCCATGAATCATAGAGGAAATCTCAAATGGAATTTTTTTTAAAGGTATAAAACTGGGGCTTCCCTGGTGGCACAGTGGTTAAGAATCCACCTGCCAATGCAGAAGACATGGTTTCGAGCCCTGGTCCTGGAAGATCCTACATGCTGCAGAGCAGCTAAGTCCATGTGCCACTACTGAGCCTGTGCTCTAGGGCCCATGAGCCACAACTGCTGAGCCTGCATTCCACAACTACTGAAACCCACACGCCTAGAGCCCATGCTCCACAACAAGAGAAGCCACTACAATGAGAAGCCCGCACACAACAAAGAATAGCCACTGCTCACCACAACTAGAGAAAGCCTGCGCACAGCAACGAAGACCCAATGCAGCCAAAAATAAATAAATAAATTTATTTTTAAAAAAGGTATAGAACTAAACAAAAAGAGGCAAGATTTAAAATTAATAATCTAAGTTCCTACCTCAAGAAACTAGAAGAGCAAAATATCCTACAGCAAGAAGAAGGAAGAAAATGGTAAATATAAGAGCAGAAATCAATGAAATTGAAAAGAGAAAAGCAATAGAGAAAAATCAATGAAATGAAAAGCTGGTTCTTGAAAAAATCAAAACAATTGATAACTGTCTAGCAAGACTGACAAAAATAAAAAGAGAAAATACACAAATCATCAATATCAGAAATGAGCTGGGGATATCACTAAAGATTCTTCAGCCATTCAAAGGATAATGAGAGAGTGTTATGAACAGCTTTGTGCTCACTCATAAATTTGACAAGTTAGAAAATAGACCCATTCCTTGAAAACCACAAGCTACAAATCTCAACCAAGACAAAACAGATAATTTAAATTGTCCTACAAACTTTAAAGGTACTACATTCACGAGAAAAAAAAAACAGATAAAAACACCTCTCCAAAAGGAAAGCTCCAGTTCTAGATAGATGGTTTGACTGGAGAATTTTATTAAATATTTAAAGAATTAAGACCAATTCTACACTATCCTTTCCAGAAAACAGAGGACAGAACACTTCCCTATTCATGTTATGAAGTTAGTATTTCCCTGATACCAAACTTCACAAAGACATTATAGGAAAAGAAAACCAGAGACCAATATCCCTATGAATACAGATGCAAAAATCCTCAGCAAAATGCTAGTAACCAAATCCAGCAACATTTAAAAAGGACTATACACCATGATCAAATAAGTTTCATTCCAGGAATGCAAGTTGGTTCAATATACAAAAATAATCGATATAATAAACTGCATTATTAGAATAAAGGACAAAAACAACATGATCATCTCAATAGACACCAAAAAAGCATTTGATAAAATTCAACACCTATTCATGATAAAAACTCTCAAAAAAATAGGAACAGAAGGGGCACTTCCTCAACTTTATGAAGAGAATCTACAAAAATCCTACAGCTAACATTATACTTAATGGTGAAAGACTGAATGCTTGTATTCTAAGATCAGAAACAAAACTAGGATGGTCACTCTCACCATGCTTATTCAACATTGTTCTGGAAATTGTAGCCAGAGCAATAAGTCAAGGCAAGGAAATAGAAGTCATAGGGACCACAAAGGAAGAAATGCAACTTTCCCTAGTTGAAGATGACATGTTTGTCTATGTTGAAAATCTCAGGAAATCCACAAAATAACCCTAGAATCAATAAGTGAGGTCAGCAAAGTCTCAGGATACAAGATAAACATATAAAAATTAATTATATTCCTATATACTAGCAACAAACACATGGAAACCAAAATTAAAAATCTAACATTTACCATTGCTCAAAAAAGTGAAATATTTAGGTGGAAATCTAACACAACACATGTAGTACTTATATGCTGAAAACTCCAAAACATTGAAAGAAATCAAAGGAGATCTAAATAAATAGAGAGACATACCTTTTTCATGGACTGAAAGGCAATATATAAAGGTGTTGATTCTTTCCAAATTAATATTCAGTTTGAACTTGATTCTCATCAAAATTCCAGTAAGTTTTTTATAGATATAGACCAGATTATTTAAACATTTACATGGAAAAGGAAAGGAATTAGAATAACTAAAACAATTTTGAAAAGAAAATAGTGAGAAAAATCAGTCTACCCAATTTTAAGACATTATATAGCTATCACAGTTAAAGCTGTGTTGTATTGGTAGAGAGATGCATAGACCAATGGAACAGAATAGAGAACCAAGAAATAGACCCACATAAATGCCCAAATGATGTCTGACAAAGATCCTGAAACAATTAAAATGAGAAAAGTTAGCCTTTTCAACAAATGGTGCAGGGGCACTTGAACATCCATAGGCAAAACAAAACAGAACAAAACAAAACAAAACAAAAAAACCCCAAAACCAAACCAAACCAAACCAGGACAAAAGCCTTAACCTAAGTCTAACACCTTATTAAAAAGTTAAATCAAAATGGATCATGGGGGCTTCCCTGGTGGCGCAGTGGTTGAGAGTCGGCCTGCCGATGCAGGGGACATGGGTTCGTGCCCCGGTCCAGGAAGATCCCACATGCCGTGGAGCGGCTGGGCCCGTGAGCCATGGCCGCTGAGCCTGCGTGTCCAGAGCCTGTGCTCTGCAATGGGAGAGGCCACAACAGTGAGAGGCCCATGTACAGCAAAAAAAAAAAAAAAAAAAAAGGATCATGGAGTTAAGTGTAAAATGTAAACTTTAAAAGTTTCAGAAAAAAATAAAGAAGAAAATCTTAGGTATCTAGGGATAGACAGACTTCTTAGAATTGACACCAAAGGCACAATCTATAAAAGGAAATATTGATAAATTGGACTTCATCAAAATTTAAAACTTTTGTTTTAGAAAAGACCCTGTTAAGAGTATAAAAAGGAAAATTATAGACACTGAAGAAATATTTTTAGACCACATATTTGCAAAAAACTAATATCTACTATATATAAAGAACCCTCAAAACTCAATGGTAAAAGAAATCCAACTAGAAAATGAGCAAAAGACATGAAAAGACATTTCACCAAAGAGGATATACAGATGACAAATAAGCACACAAAAAAATATTCAACATCATTAGCCATTAGAGAATGCAAATAAAACCACAATGAGCTATTATGAAACACCTATCACAATGTATTAAAAAAAAGTGACAACACCAAATGCTAGTAAGGACAGAGAAACTGGATCACACTTGCATTGCTGATGGGAATGTAAAATGGTATAGTTACTCTGGAAAATAGTTTATCAGTTTCTTATAAAACCAAATAAAAACTACAACATGACCCAGCAATTGCACTCCTGGCATTTATCCCAGGGAAATGAAAACTTTTGCTGATTCAGAAACACATACATGAATGTTTCCAGCAACTTCATGTGTAATAGCCAAAAACTTGAAACAACAGTCCTTTAATAGGCAAATAGTTAAACAAACAGTGGTACATCCACACCATGGAATATTACTTAGCAATAAAAATGAATTAACTACTGATACATGCATCAATCTGCATGAATCTCCAGAAGATTATGCTGAATGAAAAAAGCCAACTCCAAAAGCTTATATACTATGTGATTCCATTTATGTAATATTTCTGAAATGGCAAAATTGTGGAAATGGAGAAGAGAGTAGGGGTTGCCAGTGTTTAAGAAGGGAGTTGGTGGAGAGGGAAGTGGGTTTGGCTATATAAAATGGCAACATGGAGGATCCTTGTGGTGATGGAACTGTTCTGCATCTTGACTGTATCACTGACAATATCTTGGTTGTGATATTATGCTATAGCTTGCTAGATGCCATCATTGGGAGAAACTGGGTGAATGGTACATGGGATCTTTCTGTACTATTTCTTGCAACTATATGTGAATCTACAATTATCTCGAAATAAAGTCTAATTAAAAAAAATCACCTCCAAGTAGATTTTGTTAGTAGTAGGTAGACAATATAAAATAATGTATTTTTGTTTACTCAACTTGCAAAGAGCAATGGCATTGTTCTCTTTGAGGGGATTCAGTGGTTCCAACTGCTCCAAGTAAAGTTTCCTTTCTGCATAAATATTTATACACAGGTATGTTTAGAATACCACAATTTAACATACGAAACACTGGAAAAATCCACTTCCAAAAAGCAGGATTTGGTTAAATAAATTAGGAAACATTATTTGATGAATAATTTGCAACCACGAAAAGCCATATTTTCAAAGAATATTTTATACAATGTGGGTAATGATCATTATATATTGTTAACAAAAATTGTTATAATATCATATAATAAAACATGATCACAATTTTGTAAAACCAATATGTGAATATAATTACTTAGGCATGACTGAAATATATTTCTTAAAACACTAAAATTCTGTCTTATCCAAATTTTATATGATAATAATGTATGACTTCTATAAATAGAAAAAAACTATTCAAAAAATTTTTAAAAAAATTTTTAAAAGTGATGAAGCCTTCTGTATAATTAAAGCCTCCAATAAGTCAATTATTCAGAAAATTATACTTTTCATACTAATGGAAAATAATCAAACAGAATTCCTTGACATTGTTGTTAAAGTAGAAATGATACACAATTGTAGTCATAACCTGTTATGTCTTAGAATGAATAGAGTTCTAATAGTTATATATTTTAAATACATCAATTTCTGTGAAATACAAACGAATACAATCAGCCTCACTTTTCTCAACTATATGACCATACATTCATTCTAAAAGGAGGCAGCAAAGAGCAATAAGCATGAACTTTGGAGCAAGAAGCCATGGCTTCTAGTCCCTGGGCCACCACCTATGAGCACTGTGACTCAGGTCAATTATTTTTTTTCTGACCACTCACTTTCTCTTATAAAATAGAAAAAATAATAATTTTTTCTTTAAGGCTTCTCATGTGGATCAAATTAAATAATACGAATGAAAGTACTATGCAGGGACTTCCCTGGTGGCACAGTGGTTAAAAATCTGCCTGCCAATGCAGGGGACACGGATTTGAGCCCTGGTCTGGGAAGATCCCACATGCTGTGGAGCAACTAAGCCTGCACACCACAACTACTGAGCCTGCGCTCTAGAGCCCACGAGCCACAACTACTGAGCCCACGTGCCACAACTACTGAAGCCCGTGTGCCTAGAGCCTGTGCTCTGCAACAAGAGAAGCCACTGCTATGAGAAGCCCGTGCACCACAATGAAGAGTAGCCCCGGCTCACCACAACTAGAGAAAAGCCCCAGCACAGCAATAAAAACCCAATGCAGCTAAAAATAAATAAATAAATAAATAAATAAATAAATAAATAAATAAATTTTTTTAAAGAAAGGAAAGTACTATGCAAATTGTTAAATACTATCTACACTGTTTATTATTTCTATTTTTGATGAGACAAACATTACACTTTGCTTTGCTTAGTTAATCCCTGGATACATATTACTAACTAGAAATCTGCAATCAGACAGTACTCATCAGGGAAAATTATAGTTTGTAGAATGTTATTGATGCTTCAAATATGTAAGTATTCTATAGTAGCCTCTCCTTTCTCCCTATTTAAAAAATGTCATTCTGAAATAATTCATCAGAAAGCTGTTTGTGGAACGCATTAGTTCATTTAGACACCACAACCTCCCTCCTTTCTGTTAAGATCATTTGCGTTTCACAGGCAGAATTATGTTTTTGAGAGTTTCCCAATTTAGGTGTGGCGTTTGTTTCCCATCAGAGTTGATTACCATTTTAGAATCTCACTCAAATCTGGCTGATGGTCTGTCCAGCAACCTTCAAACCTAAGGAAGGAACAGACTTAAGAAAACAACCACTAATATTTTTTATAGGCCTATTGAATTGATTTATGTTAAAAATGCTCAGAAAAGACCTCAATTAGATCTATCTGTGAAGCTCTTGCCTAACATAAAACATAGAAATAAAAGAAAGGGTTTTGTAAGATTGTTCTAAAACATCACTCATTTCACCAATAGTTTAGGGTGCCCAGCGTTTTGGATGATGCAGTATTTATGTTTTTTGTTTTATTTTCTATTTGGGGCTAAAAAGGCCTGATCTTCATCTCGATATAGTGACAAATAAGGCTTTTTACTTCCAAGTGCCCTGCAGCATAAAGAGAATCACTCCATAGCAAGCACCAAACAGTGAGATTACCTTTTTTCTGTTGCTCTGAGGTACATTCACTAACATTCATCTTGTCATCCTGTGTACCAGTGCCCTCTTGTGAAAGATACTGTTATGGGTCCACACTCGTATCCATTTCGCCTGTTTCTTCTCAGAAAAACAAGAGAAGACATAGATCAGACAGTGATTGAAGCATCTTTGGCCCATCCCTTTCTCCTTCTTCCTTTTCCTTTTTGTTTTTATTTGGCGTCCCTTTTCATTTCCTCTCCACACACTCTCCCTTCTCTACCTCAAATCGTTCTCCTCCTCCATCTTAATAAATATATAGAAGCATGAAGCTGGTTGTGAAAGATTTGAAAAGTCTTTCCCACTTCCCACCAAGAAAACAGAGATAATGGAAAATATAGAATTACTTGGGTCTTTAGACTTTTTTCATATTCATCTCCATGACTTGAAGTTACTGCAGACTGAAAAGAAGCAGTAGTATCTGGGGACAAAAATAAAGTTACTGTCTACATTTAACTTCAAGGTTTATTACAGGTTGCTGAGCCAGAAGTAAAGCTGTAAAACTTTTTCACAGGGCAATATTTTTTCTTAACTGAATAAGCCTCAGTTTCTTGGTCTATGAAATGGGGATGATAATACTAATACATAATTAGTATTAATTATTGGAAAAAGATATCAAGTTGTGGGAGGACCTTAATTGTCTTCAATTTCAAGAAAAGAAATGTAGGCTTTATTTGTTATACAACAGGGCTCCATCAGACTTTTTTAGCAGGTTAGTTTAAAGAAAATTGGTATGATGGTAGCGGGTAGCAGGAGAAACTAAAGGTGGGCAGATTATTTGACCTGCCCAAATGATGTGTTATGATAAAAAATTGCTAACATTTATTGTTTTCTATATGCTGGGCACTGTGCTAATCCTTTTTTCGTCTCATCTCACTTAATTCCTTCAGCCACTCTATGAAGTAGGTAATATTTGTTGTCCACATTTTACAGATGAAGAAATTGAGGCACAGAGCAATTTAAAAATTTACTTAAGCTGTTACTTAGTATGAGCTCACCAACGAAGAGCTGAGTAAGTGGCAGAGCCAGGATTTGACCCAGACTGTCTGACTCTGGAAACCTCATGCTTAAATACTGTGGTGTACTGTCTCTAATGTCAGTCAACAACTTCTCAAAGTGCCATCCATATTCACCCATTAGCATCACTTCAAAGAATATTTGACAATTTGGGGATTTTCTATGTAGAATAATCATTCAGTTGTCTTACATGATTTGGGTATTAAATGTCTTGAATTTGTGATTTATTTTTCAGAGAACTGAAGAGCTATCCCTCAAGCATTTGTTTAAAAAGATCATTTATAGTGGAAACTTACTAAAATATACTGTAAGCTTCACTGCTTTTGTAAAGAGTTTTCTTGAATATGATCGATTCAGGGATTTTATAAATGTCAATTCTTTTACTTTGGAAACTAGACCTTCAGAAACTATTAAGATTTAGAGTACAATATGAACCTATAGTGATTTCTTTCTTTCTTTCTTTCTCTCTCACTTTCTTCCTTTCTCCCTTTCTTTCTCTCTTTCTCCCTTTCTTTCTTTCTTTCTTTCTTTCTTTCTCCCTCCCTTTTCTTCTGAGCCATGTGGCTGACAGGGTCTTGATTCTTTCTTTCTTTCTTTCTTTCTTTCTTTTCTTTTCTTTCTTTCTTTTCTTTCTTTCTTCCTCACTCCCCAACTCAGTGATTCCCTCAATTTTTAGTGTGGGCTTAACTTCTCCTTTGTCCTTAAGCCCCCAGACCATTAGTATGTGCTTCTTATCTCCTTCCTTGTGACCTGCTGTCTCTGATCACAGATGTCAGAGGTCTCTTGCTTGCTGCTCTTCTTGTTTTTTAAAACATAGATCCTCTTTCCCCTCTGATTTTCTTTCTTTCCATTGTTTTTCAATGATCTCTCTCCTCCCTTCCTATTCGTCTCTGTTTTGCTGTAATGGGACAGGATTTTGCTACCTAGGCTAATCCATCAACTATTCCTTTTCCCTGGGCAAGGTGGAGGAGAGGGGGCCTTGTGTAAAATTTTACTCCTTTTCTCTGGCCAGTGAAAATATTAACGACAAGACCTATAAACTATGCACTTTTACTTCTTAGATATTTTCATAATTTCTCTTATTTGGGGATTCTTATTTGCTTTGAATAGCTGAGATTACTAGATATCTAAATCTGGAAAACCTCAGCTCTATTTTATTTCTAGAATAGAAAGCTTAATTCAGGCATTTAACTTTGAAAAGTCTAAGTTGTGATACTTTTAAACTTAATTATTGCAATAGGCATATAATAGCAACCTAACATACCAAATGTTTATATGTTAAATAATCTAGTCTTTCAACTATTTTCCATTTAAAAAATATGTAAGTTCTGAAAATTTCTATCCCCCCCCAAAAAAAAATCTGCACATGGATGTTTATATCAGCTTTATTCAAAATTGCTAAAACTTAAAATCAACCAAGATGGCCTTCAGCAGATGACTGGGTAAATAAACTGTGGTACATCCAGACACTGACAATATCATTCAGTGTGAGAAAGAAATGACCTATCAAGCCATGAAAAGACATGGAGGAACTTTAAATGCGTATTACTAAGTGAAAGAAGCCAATCTGAAAAGGCTGCATACTGTACAATTCCAACTATGTGACATTCTGGAAAAGGCAAAACTATGGAGATCAGTAGTTACCAGGGGTTGGGAGATGGGGAGGAGGGATAAATAGGTGGAGCAAAGGTGATTTTTAGGGCAGTGAAAATACTAGGTATGATACCATAATGATGGATACACGTCATTATACATTTGTCCAAACCCATAGATTATATAACACCAGGTCTGAGCCCTAATGTAAAGTATGTACTTTGAATGATAAGAATGTGTCGATGTAGGTTCATCAATTGTAACAAATGTAGTACTCTGGTGAGGGGGTGTTGATATTGGGGGAGGCTATGCATGTGTGGGGTCAGAGAGTATATGCAGAATCTTTGTGTGTGTGTGTGTGTGTGTGTGTGTGTGTGTGTGTGTGTCTTCCCCTCAGTTTCGCTGTGAACCTAAAATCACTTTAAAACAAAGAAGTATTTTTTTTAAATTGAGATATAATTGACATATAACATACTGTAAGTTTAAGGTGTACAATGTGTTGATTTGACACATTTATATATGGCAATATGATTACCACCTTAGTGTTAGCCAATACCTCCATCATATCACGTAATTATTATTTCATTTTGTGGTTAGAGCATTTAATATCTAGTCATTTAACAACTTTGAAGTTTATAATACAGTATTGCTGACCACAATCACAACATTGTGCATTAGATCTCCAGAACTTATTCATCATCTAACTGCGAGTCTGTACCCTTTGACCAACATCTCCTCGATTCCCCCACCTTCAGCCCCTGGTAGCCTTCATTCTACTCTATTTCTATGAGTTTGGCTATTTTAGATTCTACATACAAGTGAGATCATACAGTATATCTCTTTTTCTTTCTCACTTATCTCACTTAGCATAATGCCCTCAAGGTCCATCCATGTTATCACAAATGGCGAGATTTCCTTCTTTCTGATGGCTGAATAATATTCCATTGTGTATCTACAGATCACATCTTCTTTTATCCATTCAGCCATGTGGTTTTGATTTACATTCCCCTGATGATTAGTGACATTGTACATGATTTCATGTACGTGTTAGGCATTTGTAGGTCTTCTTTGGAGAAATGTCTATTAAGTTCCTCTGCCCATTTCTTTTGTTTGTTTGTTTGTTTGTTTTGTTTTTTGCGGTACGCGGGCCTCTCACTGTTGTGGCCTCTCCCGTTGCGGCGCACAGGCTCCGGACGCGCAGGCCCAGCGGCCATGGCTCACGGGCCCAGCCGCTCTGCGGCATGTGGGATCCTCCTGGACCGGGGCATGAACCCGTGTCCCCTGCATCAGCAGGTGGACTCCCAACCACTGTGCCACCAGGGAAGCTCCCTCTGCCTATTTCTTAATTGGATTTTTTATTATTGAATTGTATGAGTTTTATAACTATTTTTTATATTAACTCCTTTTCAGATATATGGTTTACAAATATTTTTCTCCCATTCTGTAGGTTACTTTTTCATTTTATTGATTGTTTATTTGCTCTGCAGAAGATTTTTAGTTTGATGTTTTCCTACTTATTTGTTTTGCTTTTGTTGATTGTGCTTTTGGTGTCATATAAAAAAAGAGAAATGTGGCCAAGACCAATGTCAAGGTTCTTTTTCTTTATGTTTTCTTCTAGGAGTTTCATGGTTTCATGTTGTATGTTTACATTTTTGATCTGCTTTGAGTTAATTTTTGTGTGAGGTGTAAGATACAGGTCCAATTTAATTATCTTACATGCAATGAGATAGTTTTCCCAACATTATTATTGAAGAGATTATCCTTTTTACACTGAGTATTCTTGTCTCCCTTGTCAGATATTAGTTGACTGCATCTATAGATTCAATGCAATTTTTATCAAAATTCTGATGGCATTTTTCACAAAAAGAAAAAGCAATTCTAAAATGCGTATGAAACCACAAAAGATCCAGAATAGCCAAAGCAATCCTGAAAAAGAAGAACAAAGCTAGAGGCATCACACTTCCTGATTTCAAACTATACTCAAAGCTATAGTAATTAAAACAGTATAACACTGGTATAAAAATAGACACATACACCAATGGAACAGAATAGAGAGCCCAGAAGTAAACTCCCACATAAAGTCTTAATAAAAATTATGTAAGTCCTTGATTGTCAGATGATATTATTTTTAAATTGTTGTTACAGTCACTCTAGAAATTTAAAACAGCATTTAAAAAATAATTTAATGGGCTTCAGTTAATGCTTGATATACTTCTTTAGAAAATTTTTGAATCATTCTCAAGCTAGTACAGAGGTAAATCTGTAAGGACCATTAACTTTTTTTTTTTTTAAATGTTGAGCCTTCTTTTTAAATTAATTTATTTTTTTAATTTTTGGCTGTGTTGGGTCTTCGTTTCTGTGCAAGGGCTTTCTCTAGTTGTGGCAAGTGGGGGCCACTCTTCATCGTGGTGCATGGGCCTCTTACTCTCGTGGCCTCTCTTGTTACGGAGCACAGGCTCCAGACGCGCAGGCTCAGTAGTTGTGGCTCACGGGCCTAGTTGCTCCGTGGCATGTGGGATCTTCCCAGACCAGGGCTCGAACCCATGTCCCCTGCATTAGCAGGCAGTTTCTCAACCACTGCGCCACCAGGGAAGCCCCATTAATTTTTTTAAAAATCTTTTTTATTGGAGTTGATTTACCTGAAACTAACACATCATTGTAAAAGGACCATTAACTTTTGAAGAGAGTCTTGTAGCACTCAAGATCTATTTGAGAAGTAGTAGGACTTTGTTTAAAAGCAAAATAACAAAATGAAGCACTAACTCTGATTCTTTGAAACAGAAGTTTCTTTCCCTAAAGTAAAACTGCTTACATTTATAGATGCAAATAGTTCTTAATAAAATTATTCCCCTTTAAAACTTGCTTTCAAATACTAAAATTCATAATCTTGTTTTCTTAGATTAAAAAGAAATATATATGATATCTTTCTGAGGACCTGAGAAACATTATCGAGGTCCATCTAGGTTAAAGGTGGGAAAAAATAGGTTCTTTTTGTGCTTTAAAATTTATTAGAAAATATAAGACTGCTTTATCACTAATGGATTTTCTTCAGAACAATCATGCAAAATGGCCCAATCACTGCCCTATTTAACAAGCTGTTTTCATTTGTTCAAGGGTCCTCAAATGAGAAAGGGGGTATATTCCAGTCCGTTTACATTGCTTGCAAATCAGGCTAGGCGATCAGAAACAAATCTTCTCCGAAGGAAGAGTTTTATTTGATAGGAGAAAATCTTCTTTTAAAATCTTTTATTTTATTTTATTTTTTATACAGCAGGCTCTTATTAGTTATCTATTTTATACAAATTAGTGTATATATGTCAATCCCAACCTCCCAATTCATCCCACCATGCACTGCCCCCCTTCGCTTTCCCCCACAGGAGGAAATCTTTTAAAGTAAGGCAAACCTGATTTATACATTCAATTGGAAAGGTGCCATTGCAACCAGCCTCTGGAATTATTTTACCTGAAGAATTACTAAGAAGGTAATAACTTTTTCAAGAATGATTTCCCCAGGAAATTGGATCACTTTAGAAAAATGGAAAATATTATGAATGGCATGTGGACTGGTTCTGCAAAATTAAAACCTAACACTCTATCCACTGTGCCTGGGTCAGCAGGGCAGTGGTGCTGGCTCTGTGTTACATTACCTTAAGGTCATTGTTATGGGTCATGAGGGGTTAACCACAAAATGCAAGGCAGAAGCATGGTTGGGTAGGCTCTGTCAATCACTGTGAATCTATGTAGCAGTCTTAACAGGAGTAAGATGATTTTTGTCATTAATCCCAGGGCTCTGGGTAGCATCGGTGGACTATAGATTGACATTGAGGATTGAGGTTGTAAAGTCAACACAGAAAAAGTTCTCTCAGGCCTCATGAAGTCTGGGACTATAGTTGCTCTTACAATTAATTGCAAAATAGATGAAAAATACATTTAAATCTAATGTGCCAAACGTTGATCTGTCAATTAATAATGGCTATCAAGAGCTTTGTGTTGAGAAGGATTCCCAGGCTTATGTGGAAGGAGTGTTGAGATCAGGTAGCAATATGTGCCATAAACCTGAGAGTAAGAAGTGGGTGCAGATTTGCCAAGCGATTGCCATTCCTGGACTGGGAGTTGCTGCTGTCTCTTAGGCTCAGTCCTATCTTGCCTAGCCGGTTCCTCACCGATGTTTAACAAAGTTCCCTCACCTTAGTAAGCTATGACCAGGGTCATTTTTTCCCATCAAATTTATGAAGACTTTGAGGGGAATCTGGCCTTTGAAACTGGTGTACCTGCTTTTCTGCTTGATGATGGGGTCACCCCTTGAAAGTTATATGAGAATGTGGTCATATTGTCCTTTTTTTCTGAGGTTCACTGTATTGTGAGACTAGATTCTGACACCAGGGTGCCACAACCTTCTATGAGCCAAGTGGATAGTCAGTCTCTATCTTTAACTTTCAGTTAAATTTAACTTCTCAGGGCTTCCCTGGTGGCTCAGTGGTTGAGAGTCCGCCTGCCGATGCAGGGGACGCGGGTTCGTGCCCTGGTCCGGGAGGATCCCACATGCCGCGGAGCGGCTGGGCCCGTGAGCCATGGCCGCTGAGCTTGCGCATCTGAGCCTGTGCTCCGCAGTGGGAGAGGCCACAGCAGTGAGAGGCCCGCGTACCGCAAAAAAAAAATTAACTCCCCAGATTAGTCAGATGTCCTCACTCATTTACTTGCTTTGAATGCGCTTTGGAATGATTCTTTTCCTAGCAGCAAGCATCTGCTTAGATTGGAATTGATCTCTTTGGTGGCCAAAGACTCGTATCTGTTTCCTGTCCACCTTGTCCTATACTTTTGATTCTGGTGGATCTCTTAGGCCCGAACCACTGGACCAAAGCTTTACCAGCTTCCCTGTCTTTTGGAATTTGACCACGTCAAATTCTTGTTACCTATTCAGACTTTGGCTCTCCATTTTCTTTCCTTACGCATTGATATATATGCTCTCCAGGTTTTTATTTCTATATCTACTTAGTTTCTGGCCTACTGCTCTCTACTGATAACTATAAATTCCTCACTTATGACTCATTGCCTCATGCAGCCTTTAACCCATTAGTTGTTATAGACTGTGAATTTCACATCTTGTGAAAACCCTTAGTTCCAGTTCCCCACCCTCTCTCCGTAACGCACAGTTGCCCAATGTTGACAAAAACCCCAGTCAGGTGAATTAGGAGGTGGGCATGGGGTCAGGTGAATGATGGATGTGGCCTGTCCCTTAGAGTCAACATGATGGCATCTACCGAAGAAATCAGGGTCTTCAGAAGCCAGTCTGAGGCGTTTAGACCAGAGTAGCAAGGCTGCAGTCTCCAGCAATGTCCTTTTGGCAGGCTAAAACTATCATATTTGAACATGAATCACATGTATCAAACATGCATTCAACCAGGAAAACAGACAGATGGAATAGTGGAAGTAGGCTTATAGGTTTGTATTTAGAGTGAGTCAGTAATTCCTTAAAATGTAGGGTTCTGTGCTATGGTGAAACCACTTTACATCCATGCTTGTTTGTTCAAGACATAATTTAAGAGCAAAAAGGGACTTTAGGGATCATATAGCCCAATCTCCTAATTTTACAGATGAAGAAACCAAAGCCTGGAGAGGTTAAGTGGCTTGTCCAAGGTCACATAATTGGCTTGTGGTACAGCTAGGACTAGAAAGAACCCAGGTCATCTTACATGCATTCCTTTTTAGGCACTACTCTGTCTCTCCACAGTTACATTGTTTTCAAATTATGAGTGACTCAGCTCACTTCAAAGGGCATAGAATTAATTTCCTTCTGATTGAAATAAGGCAGTCACAGGTTTTTACACAAGAAAATTGAAAAATGATATATGTGACTTATTTCTTTGTTCCTTTCTGTTTTTGTCTCTGGATCAAGAGGCAAAGGAAGGTAGGAGAATAGTTGGAAGCAAGACAAGGTAATCCAAATGCTTCCATGGAGCAGAGGGCACATACACTAGGGAAAGCAAACAAACATCTGCTCATTGTTGGAGTGAAAACAGGCAATCACATCTACCTGTCTCAGTAGAGAGATGAACCAACATTGTAGCTCTCAGGATCTCTGCTTCTAAATTTCTCAGAGCCTAGAAGATATGGTTGCTGACTCTAAAGGGAGTGAACCACTCCTTATTAAGTGAACCAACCTAGGTACTAAGAAAGAAGGACAACTTGGAAGACATCCAAGTCTAGTTGGAGGATACAGCTCTTCTTTTAACAAAGGGAAAATGCTAATTCATGGTTTAATGGAATGTTCCCTGATTTATTGTGAAATTGTTCATCTGAGATCTTTTACTTGGGGTCACATGCCATCAGTCTGCCTATTACTAAATTGGACCAGCCAACCTCATTGTTTTTCATTTTGCTGTTGTTCTTTCTTTTTCTTTCTTTCTTTCTTTCTTTCTTTCTTTCTTTCTTTCTTCCTTTCTTTCAGTATTTATAAGTGCTTACTACATCCTAAGCACTATTCCAGATGTTAAAGATACAATGTGAAAACAAGTCCAATTTCTTGCTTTGGAGAGGCTGCAGTCTAGTGTGGAGAGAGATAAGTAAAAACAATAAATAGAGTCTGAAAAAGGATGTGGTATAAATATACTCAAGGTACTATGGAATGGCAATTATCTATCTGAGATGGACAAGAAAGGCTTTCTGGAAAGGTTAGGCTTGAGTTAATCTTGAAACAAAAGTAGGAGCTGGGCAGTAGGTGAAGGAAGAAATCAGAGAGAACAGAATGTACAAAGAGAAGTAAACTGAGATAGCCTGACAAATTCTGGGTTCCCACAAGGTATTCAGTCTGTCTGGCCTGTAGAGTTTGAAGGGTGGGGTAGTGAAAGAAGAACCTGGAAAAGTAAGCAGGGGCAAGGGCTTTGTATGCTGAAGATGGTTGAAAATCAGTGAAGGCTACTAAATATTATACCTTCAAAATATTCTTAAACTCAACACATTGTAATGGGCAGTGTGCTGAGTGAAAAAATCATGGTCTTTGGATCTATATGCAATCATTCATAAACTGTGAACCTTGGGCAAATTACTTAACTGCTTTAAGTATGCTGCTTTACCTTTAAAAGTGAGGATGATTATTTCTGCTTCGTTTGTGGAGAAGAGTTAATAGTATATGTGAAATTGCCAAGCATAGAACTAGCAGATAATCACTGGATGTTCATCTTTTATTCTCCCTCCATTTCTTCTTTACCTTCTTCCATTTGCATCCTGACTAATCCTTCCTTCCTTCTCTCCATCTGGAGATTTGCTGGGTTTACAGAAATGGTGGGTGTCTTGTGTGGCTTCACATCCTTGTTTATTAAGTGGATGACATTTAGAAAACAATTTTGTGCAAGCTTTGTTCTCATAGTAGTAAATGTACCAGACCACTGCAATGTCCACAATTGATTGGATCTGCTTGCTGTTGCTGGGTGACATATTTAAATAATCCTGTCAGAGACATGAAACATAAAGCAGTTTCTCAATTTGTAATCAGAACTTTACCTAACAAAACTGTTGCAGCTGTGGTAGGATTGAATTCATTCTTGCACTCCCTCTCTCCCCAAACCTATCAAACTGTCAGCAGCCTGCCTTCTGGAAAAAACTAGACATTATTTTGCTGTATGTTTTTCCCCAGTGTTACCATATGCAGTTCTTCTGCTTGTGCTATGAAGATATCTGAACAATTTCATATGTTTAAAAGAAAAGGTCATTTCCAATATACTGTGTTTGGGTTAAAAAAAAAACCCTCAAGAAGATAAGGAGCTTAAAAGGCTTGAAGAGAATGAGTTTCCATAATATTCTGAACTATAGTTATTATTAGATTCTCACTGCTCCTGGATAGGTTGGGTGTGGCGTTCACATAGATGACTCTGGGGCATTATTCTTCACAATCAACTAACTTGCTTGATTCCTAGAGTAAGAAGAAAGTAGATCAGTTATCTAGTTTCCAACCTTCTGTTTTATGCTTGAGTCCCCTCTATAGCATTGTTGCCAATTAATTATGGAACCTCTGCTTTACCAGATTCAGTGATGTGATGGACATCCTTTCTTGCTTAAGGCAGCACGTTCCATCTTTGGACTGCTTCTACTATTTAGAAGATGATTCCTGATATTAAAATAAATATCTTTTTATAACCTTTGGTTCCAGATTTATGACTTATAGTCATATTGAATAAGTCCTATCACTTTTTTCACCTCTAGACCTCTCAAATGTTTGAAACCAACTAACATTTAACAAATTCCCTCCCCCACCAGAATCTTCTTTACTCTCAGCACATTTCCATTCAATCAGTGGTTGCCTATAAGAACCGATTTCATGTTTCTTTACAATCCCTATCAAGTGCATTTGTATATACCTGTCCATATACTTCTTAAAGTTTAGCACCTAGAATGCTGTGTATACTCACAGTATGCTGCAACGCATGCAGAATAGTCTATGTTATCACCTACCTTGTTCTATTAATGCAACATAAAATCAGATTAGCTGCTTTTGGTGGCCACATCAATATTATTCTGTATCAAACTTACAATTGATTAAAACTCTAATTTAAATTTCCTGTCATATGCCATCCATCATAACCAGTCCTTCATACTCTTTTAAAAATTTTGGTCATATTTTTTAATGTATCTTATATATCTACCATCTTCTGCCATCTCCAAACATGACAGATCAGCCTTCTCTGAGAAAGAAAGATAGATAGATGAAGGAAAGAAAGAAGGAAAAATGAAAGAAAAACCCAGGAAGTTTTCCATTGGAAATATTCTAGTAGAGCACTTCTTAACTTGGGATCCATGAATCAATAGGAGCTTGATGAATTTTATGCAAAATGTGTGCATATATGTATTATTTTCTGCAACAAAGCTCCATAGCTTTCATCATATTCTTAAAGCTATTCGTGGTCCAAAGAAATTAGGAACTCATGTTCTGGATTGGCATCAAAACACTCTGGCTAAAGTCATTCAATCTTTAAAAAAAAAAGAAAACAATTTGAATGGTTTCCAGGCAATGGTTATCCATCTTCAATGCATGGGTGTCATGAAGGACATTGTTAAATATCTTTGTATATGGATATTCTGCATACCATACATCTCTGATTTACAAGGCTATTGGCCATGTCAGAGAATGAAATGAACTTAGTCTAAGCTGACCATCACTTGCATTCTTATTTGCTCATGAACAATTATTTTTAACAATCTGTTCTAGAATCTTTCCCATGACTCAAGTAGTCAATCATTCATTCAACAAGTAGTTGTTCAGCTCCTGCTCTGTGTCAGGAACTATTCTAAGCACTGGGGCTAAAACAGAGAGCAGGACAGACAAGATCTTGTCTCCCATGGAGATTGCATACTAGTGAGGGAGTCAGGCAATAAACAAACACACAAATAAGATCATTTCAGGTAATGGTGAATACTGCGAGGAAAATAAAATAAGGAAATGGGATAGAAAGTGACTGGAGTAGGGGCAGGACAGTAACACTAGATAGGTTAGGGAAGGCATCTATTAGAGAATGGTATTTGAGCTGAGATCTGGTTGACAAGGATTTAGTTTGCAAATATGTAGGGGGAGAATCCTTGAGGCAAAGATAACAGCAATGCAAAAGCCCTGGGGCAAGAACAATCTTGGCGTGTTCAAGGGACAGAAGATCAAAGTGGCTGAAGCAGAGTTAACAATGGAGCAACAATAAGTAATGGAGTTTAAGAAGGAGACAGCATGGTAAGAGTAATGGTAAAGAGTGTAGACTTTGTTCTAAGCGCAAGGAGGATTGTAGGAAGAAGCAGTGTTTCATGGTCTGATTTACATTATTCAAAGAGTCTAACTGCTGTGTGCAGAGAATGAATTTTAAGGGAGCAAGGAGAGAATGGAGACAATTTGCCTATATTTAATTTTGGAATCTACCATCCTTCTCGTCTTAAAAAAAATAAGAAAAAAAAAAAAAGGAGTGCATCTCTAGCACTCATCCATGATTTCATCTCTTCTCTGTGATTCCTCAAAGATAATGAATATAGCTTGACCAATTGTATACATTCTTGGATTTAATTCATACATCCCAGGAAACTGAAAGGCATTTAAAACGCTAGAACAGTAGGTTTTTGCGTGTATGTGTGTGTGTGTGTGTGTGTGCATTTTACAATCTTTTCAACCATTTTAGGCTTAAGTTATTTCTTAGCAATGGTTGTTTTTTACACTTTTCAGCCTGAAAATAATTCTCTTTGACACAGGAGGTAGAAACAAAATAGGATTTAAAGGCATCTACTTTCCTTATGTTATCCATCACCCTGGACAGCTCTCTGGTTTATTTAGGTACTCACTTCTATTTTTTTCTGTTACATCAGTGTAATTTACAATTGTATATAGTTCAAATTGTCTTTTTGAGAGTTTCCTTGAACCATATCTTGAATTCCAGTATCCCATACTAGCTCAGCCATTTACTACCTTGGATAAAGATTTTAACCTCTCTGTGGCCATTTACTCAACTATATAATGGAGACAATAATATCTATCTCATAGAGTGGTTGTGAGGATTTAATGAGTTAAACATATAAAATGCTTTGAACAATGCCTGTCACTTAGAAAGTGTTCAATAAATGTTAGCTACTATTATTATTATTACTATTATATTATATTTGGGGCATGAGCTTCAGGTTCTATACCTCCTTTGTACCACTTCAGTATGCCAGCCTTGCATTGTCTATTCTCAGATTCAGTGTTAGAGTTTCTTAACTGCTTGTTTTTCTATTTACTTCTTTTGCATCAATTCCTGTGGCAACTCTTGGAAGGAAGTTGTGCAGACCTGAGTTTAAGTCTTAACTCTGAAATTTACTAGCTCTGTAACATTGGAATAGGGGTCACTTTCTCCAATCTCAGTGTCCTTTTTAGTAAAACAGGAATAATTATTTTCACTTATTGTCTTTCACTGTTGGGTAGATTGACTGGGAAAGTATATGTACAGCTAACAAAGAGCATGACATACAGTAAAGGCTCAATAAATTCAAATCTTCTTCCTTTATCAGTGTTTTTGTGCTACCCCAACCTGGTTGTGTTATCTGTAAGGAAAATGAGGATTCTTCTTGGAGTATGATGCTCAAAACAGGATCTCTCCTCCAGCCTGGCCTTCTGGCCAGCTGAGCTGCCCCTCTCAAGTTACCAACCTTATATCCATTCTTTGGTAGTTCTTGGCAATTTGCTGCCTTTGAATGGCCACTAGTTATGCTGAATTACTTGATATTTGGCATTCTCCCATTGTAGTGCCACCTTGATCTAGATTCTATTTACTTATTTATTTATTTATTTATTTATAATTTATTTATTTTTGGCTGCGTTGGGTCTTTGTTGCTGCGCGCGGGCTTTCTCTAGTTGCGGTGAGCAGGGGCTACTCTTCTTGCAGTGCGCTGGCTTCTCATTGTGGTGGCTTCTCTTGTTGCGGAGCACGGACTCTAGGCGTGCAGGCTTTAGTACTTGTGGCTTGCAGGCTCTGGAGCACAGGCTCAGTAGTTGTGGCGCACAGGCTTAGTTGCTCTGCGGCATATGGAATCTTCCTGGACCAGGGCTTGAACTCGTGTCCCCTTGGCAGGTGGATTCTTAGCCACTGCGCCACCAGGGAAGTCCCTAGATTCAATTTATGATTTATGTCATAATCAATTTAGTTTTCAGGGAACAAATACATATTCAATGCAAATGCTATTCAATAGTAATTAATCTAATACTGTTAGTTTGATCCATTTTTCCCTTTAGTTTGCTCTACATTAGCCTTGGTTTCCCCATTGGTAAAATGAGAATGATGACTGTACCTAAGTCACAGGGTACTGGTGAAATTAAATAAGAAATTCAGGGACAGTGTTTAGCACAGTGCCTGACTCATGGTAAGCACTCACTAAATGGTAGCTATATAGACATTGATATATAGGAATACATAATTATGAACATCTGAATCATATGGATATGGACTTGACTTCAATTCTCAGTGATGCTGCTTACTGGTTATACTAAGGATCCCCATTCCTTTTGATTATCATTGAAAATTTATTGCTCTTATGTTCTCTCTCCTCAACACCTTGCTTCCCTGGTATATAACTGTCTCCATAACTGCATGGACTCCATTAGAGACATAGCTATTTGCCTTTGCCCTTGGGTGGGGTAAGTCCCCTTACCCCAATTAAACAGGAACATTTATATATCTCTTTTACAGTTGAGGAAAACTGAAGCTCAGAGAGGCATATCTAACATCATTTGATATACCTGCTGAATTGTAACCTCCCCTGATCAGCAAACCTGAGCCTCTGTCTCGAGGCACCCCAATTCCTACTAGTCCTGGGTCTCTGCTCTACAGCCAAACTATATTATCCTGAGGCTTTGATGCTCTGCTTGGCTGTGGACGTTCCCTGATAGTCTCTTCCCTAGTCCTTAGACTCACCATTTACTGGCTCAAGAGGTCTGTTTTGAGTAAATCGCTCACCCTAGACTATGGTGTTTCTACCTTCCTGGTTTCAAGTGTCACCTGATTGGAACTTCCTGCTGGTATGCTTCACACAGAAGATTTACTCTCCTAGCTAATGAGGCCAGTTGGAATGAGTATGAGGTATCCACACCCTGTCCTGGTGTTTATTCCTCACACTCCTCTTGTGCCTGTGCTGATATGATCCCATCAGGCTTTATGCCTAACCCACAGTGAATAAGAAAAGGATAATTTTAGTCTGTGTGGATGAATCTTCTTTGGCTAAGGCTCTTCCTTGAGTCTTTTAAACTTCACTATACATTTCTCTACTTATTAACTCTATAATACAATCTGGAAAAGCATCATATGGCACTCTTTATTTGCCAATGTGAAAAAATGACTTTGCTCAAATTAATAATAATTTTGTAATGTCAGGATCCTAATCCTATACATCATGCATCTTTCCTTCAAAATTTTTCAATAAATAAATTGATATGTTAAAACTAGAGCCACTTTCCTTTTAGACTTGCATCTATCTGGTGTGGGGTGGGGGGGCTTAAAAATAAAAGCAAATCCTATGGCTGGTGTAATAAGTAATTGTATGTCTTTTTATTTTTAGAAAGATCTTCTTATAAGAACAAACTTTACTGTTCTCTCCTGTAAATTATGGTCTTTGTGAAGAAAATTAACTTACCTAATGCAAAAGATACAGTTAGATGTTGACATTCCAGGAAAGTTCACTTCAGATATCAGTGCTCCAAAATAGAAGAGAGTGCCGGTTTTGAGGGAAAAATGAAACAGAAGATCAATACTGAAGAAAGAGTGAAGCCACCTTTTGGTCTTTGGATATGATGGAATTGAAGTAACTTCTAACTCTAAGGATTTCTTTCTTTCTTTCTTTCTTTTTTTTAACATCTTTATTGGAGTATAATTGCTTTACAATGGTGTGTTAGTTTCTGCTTTATAATGAAGTGAATCAGCTATAAGTATACATATATCCCCATATCTCCTCCCTCTTGCATCTCCCTCCCACCCTCCCTATCCCACCCCTCTAGGTAGACACAAAGCACCGAGCTGATCTCCCTGTACTATGTGGCTGCTTCCCACTAGCTATCTGTTTTATATTTGGTAGTGTATATATGCCCATGCCACTCTCTCACTTCGTTCCAGCTTACCCTTCCACCTCCCCGTATCCTCAAGTCCATTCTCTACATCTGCGTCTTTATTCCTGTCCTGCCCCTAGGTTCATCAGAACCATTTTTTTAGATTCCATATATATATGTGTTAGCATACGGTATTTGTCTTTCTCTTTCTGACTTACTTCACTCTGTATGACAGTCTCTAGGTCCATCCACATCACTACAAATAACTCAGTTTCGTTCCTTTTATGGCTGCATAATATTCCATTGTATATATGTGCCACATCTTTATCCATTCATCTGTTGATGGATACTTAGGTTGCTTCCATGTCCTGGCTATTGTAAATAGAGCTACAATGAACATTTTGGTACATGACTCTTTTTGAATTATGGTTTCCTCAGGGTATATGCCAAGTAGTGCGATTGCTGGGTTGTATGGTAGTTCTATTTGTAGTTTTTTAAGGAACCTCCATTCTGTTCTCCGTAGTGGCTGTATCAATTTACATTTCCACCAACAGTGCAAGGGGGTTCCCTTTTCTCTACACTCTCTCCAGCATTTATTGTTTGTAGATTTTTTTTTTTTTTTTTTTTTTTTGCGGTACGGGGGCCTCTCACTGTTGTGGCCTCTCCCGTTGCGGAGCACAGGCTCCGGACACGCAGGCTCAGCGGCCATGGCTCACGGGCACAGCTGCTCCACGGCATGTGGGATCTTCCCAGACCAGGGCACGAACCCGTGACCCCTGCCATCGGCAGGCGGACTCTCAACCACTGCGCCACCAGGGAAGCCCCTGTTTGTAGATTTTTTGATGATGGCCATTCTGACCGGTGTGAGATGATATCTCATTGTAGTTTTGATTTGCATTTCTCTAATGATTAGTGATGTTGAGCATTCCTTCATGTGTTTGTTGGCAGTCTGTATATCTTCTTTGGAGAAATGTCTATTTAGGTCTTCTGCCCATTTTTGGATTGGGTTGTTTGTTTTTTTGTTCTTGAGCTGCAGTTTATATATTTTGGAGATTAATCCTTTGTCCGTTGATTCATTTGCAAATATTTTCTCCCATTCTGAAGGTTGTCTTTTGGTCTTGTTTATGTTTTCCTTTGCTGTGCAAAAGCTTTTAAGTTTCATTAGGTCCCATTTGTTTATTTTTGGTTTTATTTCCATTTCTCTAGGAGGTGGGTCAAAAAGGATCTTGCTGTGATTTATGTCATAGAGTCTAACTCTAAGGATTTCTGAGATGTCTTTTGCTATGGCAACTAACATTGTAGAGTTTATATAGTTGATGAAAAAAGAGAATAAACTTTTATGTTCTGATCTATTAAATTGATCTAAATTTTGTGGAGATATATATCAACGGATCAGCACAGTGAGGTTCTCAGCTTCTTGATGGGCTTTATTTATGGTTTGAAATTTATTTTGGTACTGAAAAGGGCTTAAATGTTATTTTTTTAATCTCTAAGTCTTAATGGAGATAAATTGCCTTAGTTTTGTGAAACCCTACTCTTGTGGGAGTTGGTAATTTATTGTGAAACGTTGGAGCAAAGGTAATTAAAGTACAGAAGTTAGCTATCAATCACCTTATAAGTGATTAAGTGTCTTTAATGTGCCCAGCACTGTACTTTCAGTTGTACTAAATGTAGTTTGCAATTTATTTGGAGGAGATAAGATTGAGGGAGATGTCACTTTATATCTCCTGTTATACATTATTGTATAGGAGTCTTCAAAGATTTTGTTCTTAGTTGAACCTAAAGCAGGTGAATAAAGGCAAGTCTGAAAGTGAGCTAGACATTTGCTTACTGTGAAATATCACAAGGTTTAGTTTCATGACTTAGAAACTTTGAGGAAAGCCAGAGATGGGAAGAATAATCAAGCCAGGGCTCAGACTTCCTCCTGATTATGTTCATACCTCAGTGCTAACTTTTTCAGGAGATTAAAGTATCATGGCAGGAGAAAGGCTAGAGAGGGTAATGCGACTCAGGATAGGGACATGCCTTCCTTTCTTTCTGAAAATTGCTTTCTCTTTCCTGATATCTGAGCACCTTTCACATTTAAGGCCTAGCTTAGGACTAGCTTAGACTAGGACTACAGTTCTACTCATATTCTGATCATAGTGAATTCCTTTTCCTCTAAACTCTTGGTGGCATGAACACCACTCATTTTAAAAAAAAATTTTATTGGAGTATATTTGATTTACAATGTTGTGTTAGTTTCAGGTGTACAGCAAAGTGAATCAGTTATACATATACATATAGCCATTCTTTTTTAGATTCTTTTCCCATACAGGTTATTATAGAATACTGAGTAGAGTTCCCTGTGCTATACAGTAGGTCCTTATTAGTTATCTATTTTATATATAGTAGTGTGTATATGTCAATCCCAACCCCCAATTTTCCCCCCTTACCCCCGGTAACCATAAGTTTGTTTTCTACATCATATCATATCACTTATATGTGGAATCTAATAAAAGGGTACAAATGAACACCACTCATTTTGAAACAAACTGTCTTCAACTGCTGCTTATGTTGCTCTGTTTCCCTCACACTGCTTTGCATATGGTAGGCACTCAAATATTTCTTTTTAAATTCAAGTATAGTTGATTTAACATATTATATTAGTTTCAGGTATACAATGTAATGATTCAATATTTTTATAGATTATATTCCATTTAAAGTGATAAAATATTGGCTATATTCCCTGATGTACAATATATCCCTGTAGCATATTTTACACATAGGAATTTGTTCCTCTTAATCACTGGAATACTTTCTGATGGATGGAGTGGCACATATGTGATTGTAGTGGAAAAAGAATCAAAGAGTGGAGGTAAACTGCCCTGATGACTCTATTTACTCCCTTCTATTAAAAAAAAAAGCTCTATTTTATCTGTTGTGTTTTATATTAAAAGTTGTATGTAGTTCACTGTAAACAACCCAAACAGTACAGAAAATACAAAGAAGAAAGTATGAATCACCTAAAATCCAGATATTTATGAGGATTATGGTCTGTGCACTTGTAAAATGGGGATTATAATAGTGCTTATATCATATGGCTGTTGTGAGGATAAAATAAGATGATTCTGGGCACAGAGAAAGTGTTTAATAAATTTTAGTTTTAATCCTTCTCATCACCATCATCATCATCTTAATTAACAACCAAAGGAAGATGGAAATATATAAAATTTAGAATCAGAGATGTTTTAGCAGTAGAAAAAGTAAAGTAGTGCCTATTCCTTTGAGATTTATAGGAAGAGAGAAAGAATAACTATAGCAATAAACATGAGATGTTAAGAGTAGATCAGGCAGAACGTTTTAGGGGGATTTCACTTTAAGAAGATAGATCATTTCCTGAGAGCAAGAATGTAGGGGTAGGAGGGGGAATTGGGGTTTAGATGAAAGAGAAAGTCTAGTCACCAAGGTACCATTCAGCAAAAAATCCTATGAATCTGTGCTTTGTTGCTGTGGGGAATGAAACAAAAAGTGTATTTTCCCTTTCCCCAGCTTTCTCAACTATCTGGAACACTGAAGATAAATTAAGAGAGTCTTGAGTGAAAATTTAAACTTCTAAAAGAAAGAAAATGGTATGTGGGACAAACAGTGCAGATAAACAAGTAGATGACTGAGCAATGGCTTAATTTAAAATTCTATCATAATGCAGGTTGTTTCAGATAAACGAAAGCTGAATGATGATACAGCTTCTAAAGAAACAGAAGCTACTAATAAAAGTGGAAATTCAGCAAGCACTTCAGGGATGAGAGCTGGCAAGTGCAGTCAAACTGATAAGCTGTTACTAGGCCTCTGAGAAGAGCATATTGCTAGGCAAAAAGAATTGCATGGTGACACTGTTTCCAAGGGTTAGTAAGTGAGAAAAAGGGTATATTATTTTTGATATTTTGGCTTGTCTTGCTGAAGAAAGAAAAACCAATGGCTGTCAAAACAAATCTTAAGAAGTTAATAAATTGAACACTGATGCTCATGTTTGAAGATGGGGCTGGTTAAACATGGGGCTGGGAAAGAACTTTTAGTAACTCTAGCTATGTGATAATGAAATCAATATGTTTTCTTTGGGTATTTTACAGATACCTTACACGCATACCTCACTTCGCTGGCTTGTTTGGAAATAAGGGCCTTTTGGTTACCTGGATTTGTTACTGTTGTTTTAATTGAGTGTTATTAACTCATCTATGCAGCAAAGCCTCCTGACATATGGACACCACTACAAGCAGAGTAGTTCTCCATTTTCAGTGATGTGTGTGTAAGTGTATTAGTGCAACTCAAGATTATGTATCGTTAAGAAGCAGTAATAATAAAGTGTTATTTTTAAAATAGTGAATGATACAGGACTTTTCTACACTCTCTGCTCCAGACCCATTGGTCTCCTTTCAGTTCCTGGAATGTATCCTGCTCTTTTATGCCACAAAGACTTCAGACACGCTGGTCCTTCTTCTTGGACACTCTGCCTCCTCCTCCTTCTCTTTTATTTTATTTTATTTATCTTTTTATACAGCAGGTTCTTATTACTTATCCATTTTATGCATATTAGTGTATATATGTCAATCCCAATAGCCCAGTTAATCACACCACCACCCCCCCGCCACTTTCCCCCCTTGGTGTCCATATATTTGTTCTCAACATCTGTGTCTCTATTTCTTCCCTGCAAACCGGTTCATCTGTACCATTTTTCTAGGTTCCACATATATATGTTAAAATACGATATTTGTTTTTCTCTTCCTGACTTACTTCACTCTCTATGACAGTCTCTAGATCTATCCACGTCTCTGCAAATGACGCAATCTCGTTCTTTCATGGCTGAGTAATATTCCATTGTATATATGTACCACATCTTCTTTATCCATTCGTCTGTTGATGGGCATTTAGGTTGCTTCCATGTCCTGGCTATTGTAAATAGAGCTACAATGAACATTGTGGTACATGTCTCTTTTTGAATTATGATTTTCTCAGGGTATATGCCCAGTACTGGGATTGCCGGGTCATATGGTAATTCTATTTTTAGTTTTTGAAGGAACCTCCATACTGTTCTCCATAGTGGCTGTACCAATTTACTTCCCACCAACACTGCAAAAGGGTTCCCTTTTCTCCACACCCTCTCCAGCATTTGTTGTTTGTAGATTTTCTGATGATGGCCATTCTAACTGGTGTGAGGTGATACCTCATTGTAGTTTTGATTTGCATTTCTCTAATAATTAGTGATGTTGAGCAACTTTTCATTTGTTTCTTGGCCATCTGTATGTCTGCTTTGGAGAAATGTCTGTTTAGGTCTTCTGCCCATTTTTGGATTGGGTTGTTTTGTTTTTTTGATATCGAGCTGCATGAGCTGCTTGTAAATTTTGGAGATTAATCCTTTGTCAGTTGCTTCATTTGCAAATATTTTCCCCCATTCTGAGGGTTGTCTTTTCATCTTATTTATGGTTTCCTTTTATGTGCAAAAGCTTTGAAGTTTCATTAGGTCCCATTTGTTTATTTTTGGTTTAATTTCCATTTCTCTAGGAGGTGGGTCAAAAAGGATCTTGCTGTGATGTATGTCATAGAGTGTTCTGCCTATGTTTTCCTCTAAGAGTTTGATAGTTTCTGGCCTTACATTTAGGTCTTTAATCCATTTTGAGTTTATTTTTTTGTATGGTGATAGGAAGTGTTCTAATTTCATTCTTTTCCATGGAGCTGCCCAGTTTTCCCAGCACCACTTACTGAAGAGGCTGCCTTTTCTCCACTGTACATTCCTGCCTCCTTTATCAAAGATAAGGTGACCATATGTGCGCGGGTTTATCTCTGGGCTTTCTATCCTGTTCCATTGATCTATATTTCTGTTTTTGTGCCAGTACCATACTGTCTTGATGACTGTAGCTCTGTAGTATAGTCTGAAGTCAGGGAGCCTGATTCCTCCAGCTCTGCTTTTCTTTCTCAAGATTGCTTTGGCTATTCGGGGTCTTTTGTGTTTCCATACAAATTGTGAAATTTTTTGTTCTGGTTCTGTGAAAAATGCCAGTGGTAGTTTGATAGGGATTGCATTGAATCTGTAGATTGCTTTGGGTAGTATAGTCATTTTCACAATGTTGATTCTTCCAATCCAAGAACATGGTATATCTCTCCATATTTTTTTTTTTTTTTTTTTTGGTACGCGGGCCTCTCACTGTTGTGGCCTCTCCCGTTGCGGAGCACAGGCTCCAGACGCGCAGGCTCAGTGGCCATGGCTCACGGGCCCAGCCGCTCCGCAGCATGTGGGATCTTCCCAGACCGGGGCACGAACCCGCGTCCCCTGCATCGGCAGGCGGACTCTCAACAGCTGCACCACCAGGGAAGCCCGATCTCTCCATATTTTTGTATCATCTTTCATTTCTTTCATCAGTGTCTTATAATATTCTGCCTACAGGTCTTTTGTCTCCTTAGGTCGGTTTATTCCTAGATATTGTGTTTTCTTAATTTCACTTTCAGATTTTTCATCATTAGTGTACAGGAATGCAAGAGATTTCTGTGCGTTAATTTTTTATCCTGCTGCTTTACCAAATTCATTGAATAGCTCTACTAGTTTTCTGGTAGCATCTTTAGGATTCTCTATGTATAGTATCATGTCATCTCCAAACAGTGACAGCTTTACTTCTTTTCCGATTTGGATTCCTTTTATTTCCTTTTCTTCTCTGATTGCTGTGGCTAAAACTTCCAACACTATGTTGAATAAGAGTGGTGAGAGTGGGCAACCTTATCTTGTTTCTGATCTTAGTGGAAATGCTTTCAGTTTTTCACCACTGAGGATGATGCTGGCTGTGGGTTTGTCATATATAGCCTTTATTATGTTGAGGAAAGTTCCCTCTATACCTACTTTCTGCAGGGTTTTTATCATAAATGGGTGTTGAATTTTGTCAAAAGCTTTCTCTGCATCTCTTGAGATGATCATATGGTTTTTCTCCTTCAATTTGTTAATATGGTTTATCACATTGATTGATTTGCGTATATTGAAGAATCCTTGAATTCCTGGAATAAACCCCACTTGATCATGGTGTATGGTCCTTTTAATGTGCTGTTGGATTCTGATAGCTAGTATCAAAATGGATTAAAGACCTAAATGTTATTTAGGTCTTTTCCCTATCTTGTGTTTCTTGCCTACAGAAGATCCTTTAGCATTTGTTGTAAAGCTGGTTTGGTGGTGCTGAATTTGCTTAGCTTTTGCCTGTCTGTAAAGCTTTTGATTTCTCCATCGAATCTGAATGAGATCCTTGCCAGGTAGAGTAATGTTGGTTGCAGGTTCTTCCCTTTCATCACTTTAAGTATATCATGCCCCTCCTGGCTTGTAGTGTTTCTGCTGAGTAATCAGCTGTTAACCTTATGGGAGTTCCCTTGTATGTTATTTGTTGTTTTTCCCTTGTTGCTTTCAATAATTTTTCTTTGTCTTTAATTTTGTCAATTTGATTACTATGTGTCTTGGCGTGTTTCTCCTTGGGTTTATCCTGTCTGGGACTCTCTGTGCTTCCTGTACTTGGGTGGCTATTTCCTTTCCCATGTTAGGGAAGTTTTCGACAATAATCTCTTCAAATATTTTCTTGGGTCTTTTCTCTCTCTCTTCTCCTTCTGGGACCCCTACAATTCGAATGTTGTTGCATTTAGTGTTGTCCCAGATGTCTCTTAGGCTGTCTTCATTTCTTTTCATTCTTTTTTCTTTCTTCTGTTCCACGGCAGTGAATTCCACCATTCTGTCTTCCTGGTCACTTATCCATTCTTCTGCCTCAGTTATTCTGCTATTCATTCCTTCTAGTGTATTTTTCATTGCAGCTATTGTATTGTTCATCTACATTTGTTTGTTCTTTAATTCTTCTAGGTGTTTGTTCTTTAATTCTTCTAAGTCTTTGTTAAACATTTCTTGTATCTTCTCGATATTTACGTCCATTCTTTTTCTGTGGTCCTGGATCATCTTCACTATCATTATTCTTAATTCTTTTTCTGGACGGTTTCCTATCTCAACTTCATTTAGATGTTTTCCTGGTATTTTATCTTTTTCCTTCATCTGGTACATAGCCCTCTGCCTTTTCATCTTGTCCATCATTCTGTGAATGTGGTTTTTGTTCCACAGGCTTCAGGACTGTAGTTCTTCTTTCTTCTCCTCCCCCTTCTCTTTGCTTATCTTAACTCCTAATTATCTTTTAGGTCCTAGTTAAATGTCACTACCTCAGGAAGTCTTCTCTGATATATATGTCCATGTAGCATTCCAAACTTGTCTTTGTAGCACTTAGTATAATTGTGGTTAATTATTTTTGAGTTATTAGTTTGATTCTGTCTTTCCTACTAAACTGGCTTGGGAGATATGCTCATCATTCACTACCTTCCCTCCTGGGTTCTAACCAATTGAATATGCACACAAAGGATGAAGAGTAGGGGCCAGTAACTCTGAAGTACAGGGACAATTGTTAGAGGACACACATTAGGCCTGAGGCTAAAATGGGCCTTCTTCTCCCTTGCCTCCTGGATTGAAGGTTCCTAGGCTCTAGTACCATTCAGGCCAATCTACCCACCCTGGTGAGAAGCAGGAAAAGAGAGCAGAGTCTGTTGACACTGTGAAGTCCAGAAGTGGTGTTGGTGCTGCCTTTCTTACCTGTGGGTGAGGAAAACTGTGGCAGAGCCAAAGTGGAGTCTCTTTCCTGCTTTTGGAGGCAAAGGGACCTCAGCCAATAGGGTAACATCATTCAGTGAGTGATTGAATCTGACCAATCAGATTATTCATTCCTCCTCCTGTGGGGAGAATGGAATGTGTTAGTGAAAAGAGGTTACTGAAAGTGAGAACTAGGGGTGGGGTAGGGGGAGGAAAAAGATATATCTCCACCTCCATCAGAGTTTTAGGCCAGGAACCTTGTCTGTCTTATTTCCCCATTGTGTCGTCCAGGCATACAACAAGAGCTATTGCAAAGTTTTAAAAATTAATGCATGCTCTTTGCATAGTACCTGGTACATTGTAAGCCTTCATTATATATTTGTTGAATCATGAATCCGTCTTTACTGATTACTGAATCATTGGTTACATGGTTGATCAAACTTTTAAAAAGGCACTTATTATTTAATGGAAAATTCAAGGCAGGAAATCTGGCTCTAGCCCTGGTTGTGCTATTTGGTGTTTGACCTTGATCAAGATACTTAGCATCCTTCCTAATCTATTTTTCTCTTATGAAATAAGGCAGTTGGACAACCTTAACTGTGACTGGTCTAATCCAGCTCTACATTCTGGTTCTAAAATGCCAAGTTCAAATGCTCTTTGGCTTTAAGCAGAAAAACGTCCTTAGAGCGAAAAGTAAAATAAACTCTTCTTCTTAAGAGTTACATAGCTAAAAAGTTTCTAAAGTCAATTAGAAGTGGCAGGTTTTGAACAGTAAAGTCTAATTAGAAATGTAAGAAACTAGAAGTGATTCTAAAAAGAACCCAAAACAAATGCAAAAACAATTTCTTAAAAAGGGGCAATTAGAAAGTGCTTTTAAACGTAATTAGCAAAACAATTTAAATCTCAAGCTTTTGCCTTGTACAATTTAGTACCCAAGGATAAATCTCTGTCAATTATTTTTCTCCTTTCATTCAAAACCACAGAAGTTAAAAGCAGTAAATTCTAGAAGTATTAGAGGGCTACAGGTAAAGCTATTGGACATATGGATTATCTTTGCTTAACCTGCAACCCGGGTTTATGGTTTTATCTGAATGTTTCATACACAAGTGCAAACAGTGTATATAATTAGGGTCTTTCCTTGACTTATCATTAGTTGCCAACTGACTTTCCAGTTTACAATTGTTAAGGCTTCTATTAACTGAGATGTTAGTAGTCAGGCAGGACTTTCCTGAAGTTCTGAATTTATGATTATTGGCAGAAAATATTTTGTCTTTATATTTTATTATTAAACATTGTTCACTTGTGAGCCCAAATTAATTCTTTTAGCAAAATATTTTAAAGATACTACTATATTTCAGGCATAGTGATAGACATAGGAAATACAAACATGAATAAGAAAATCCTTGGTTTTAAATTGACAGTCTAATGGAGGATAAAGTCATGCAAAAATACAATTACACTAGAAATAAAAACATTAATTTCTTGCATTTGACACATGTACAAGTTCCTATGGGAATACAGAGGAAGGAGTGAATTATTAGGGAATCAGAAAAGCCTTCACAGATGAAATGCCATTTGAGTGGGTATTAAATGATACATAGGGAGTGAGTACGTTCCTAACAGAGAGAATAGCACATATAGAGGAAAGATGTTAGTAAAGGGAATAATTTGCTCAGGAAACATAAAAGTAGTTTCTTTGGTAGGAAGATATTTACAACAAAATGACACAGGATTGAAACCCTTTATATATAAAGAGCTTTTATAATTCAATGAGAAAAGATGAACAACTCAGTAGAAAAATGGGAAAATATTAATATAAATATTTATTGAACACATTATATTTACAAAATAGTAACAATGAAAACAACAACAATATACTCCCTGTCCTCATGGAGCTTGCAAGCTAGTGGGAGTTGCAGATAAGTAACTAGACTAATCACAATTTAGTGTGATGAAGCCATGCTCAGAACATATGGGAGAAGCACCTAAATAATAGTTAGGGAGTGAGAGAAATCTGCCTGAGGAAGCAGCTTCTAATGTTAAAGGTGAAAAATGGGTAGAATGTAGACAGACACAGCTAGGAGTAGGTTGGTGAGAGAATGAGGATAGAAGAGGATGAAGGGGTTGGTGAGTAGTGTAGTCATACTGAATAATGTATGTGAAGGCCTGGAATTTGTGGGAAAGGAAGACATGTAAGTGTGTCTGAAGCACAGGGTACAAGGGGAGAAGTCAGATCATGTAAGCCTTGGAAACTATGTTAAGAAGTTTGGATTTTCTTAAGGAAGCCATTAAGATGTTCTAAGCAGGGAAGAAAAACTATGATTAGATATGGGCTTTAGCTAATATGACTGTAGTGTAGAGAATAGATTGGAGTGGGCAAGAAGTCTATTTAAGAGGATTTTTATGTTACCTAGAAGAAAGATGGTGGGCATCAGTGGGAGTAAGAGAAAAGTGTATGGATTTGAAATTTAATTAGGAGGTAGAATTGGCAGACCTTGGTGACTATTAGGATATACCAGTAGTGGTGGCTTAAAGAAGTAAGAACAGCTTTGAAGAGAAAGATGATGAATGCTTTTCTGGACATGTTGAGTTGTAGGGGTCTAAAGGACATAAAAATGGAAATTTCTGGAAGGCAATTAGTTGTATGAGTCTGGAACTCAGGAGAAAAAACTTGTGGAGATAGAGATTTGGGAATCATCAGTATATACATGATAATCTATGTCATGAGGTCATCTAGAGACAGTGAGTACTGTATGAAGAGAAGAGAAGATTAGGATGGAACTCTGAGGTAGAACTCTGCCATGTACCAAGGAAGAAAAGTCCTCAAGATGAGAAGGAAGGGCCTGGAGGTAGGTAAGAGGAAAGCCAGGGTAGTTTTGTGCCGTAGAAACTAAGGGTAGATACTGTTCAAGAAAAAGGAAATGGCTTACTGTATCAAATGTTGCTGAGAGGCTGTGTAAGATAGCACTGAAGAGCATCTATTAGATTTAGTAAAAGGTGGTTGACAGTGACCTTGTGGAGAGCAATCTGAATGGAGTGTTGGATGAGGTATCTAGGGTGTCTGCCAGTGGGTAGAAAGTGAAATGATAACAGGAATCAAGCAAAAGAACATTAACACACAATTTACAAAATAAGAAATAACAAAGGGTCAAGAAACAAAGATGTTCTATCTCATTAGTAATAAAGAAATACAAAATAAAATACCTATTTTTAGTCATCCAATTTTGCAAAGACAGAAAATTAATACGTTGCTGTTCACACACTATTGGTGTGTCACTTTACATAATTTTTGAAGGCAATTAGGCAATATCAAAAAATTTTTAAAATGTGCATACCTTTAATATTACAATTCTATTTGCTCCTTGGCAGAGAGGGGAAAACATGTTCCTCATTATGTCTTTTTGTTTTTGTGTTCTCTACTATCACCACATAATAGCTGTTTGGAGTTGAGAATACCAAGAAGAGTGCCAAAGGGGGAAATTTTTCTTGTTCTGCATTTTTGTTGTTGTTATTGCTGTTATTCATTTTATTATTTTTAATAATCTTTTTTTTTTTTTAATCTGCCTTGGCTCTTCGTTGCTGTGTGTGGACTTTCTCTAGTTGCGGCGAGCGGGGGCTACTCTTCGTTGTGGTGAGTGGGCTTCTCATTGTGGTGGCTTCTCTTGTTGTGGAGCACGGGCTCTAGGCGTGTGGGCTTCAGTAGTTGTGGCACGGAGGCTCAGTAGTTGTGGCTCATGGGCTTAGTTGCTCCACGGCATGTGGGATCCTCCCGGACCAGGGCTCGAACCCATGTCCCCTGCATTGACAGGCGGATTCTTAACCACTGCGCCACCAGGGAAGCCCTATTTTGTTTTTTTATAGTGGAGTAAAGAGTTAATTTTGGGAGTGCTGGAATGTCAAGCCAGGTTATCAGGAGTCTCATCTGCTGGAGGACATGCCACCACAGGCTTAGAAAAGACTGAAGAGAATTGTGGGCTGGAGAGGTTGACGACTTTCAAATAAAGAAAGGGAGCTGAAGTCTGCTTTTCCTCCACGAAACCAAAAACAAAAAACTAAAAAACTAAAAATGCTAAAAAAACAAAACCCTTTGGGGAAGTCAAGGCACTCACCTTGTCATGTTGGGGAATTACAAGACAAGTATACTGAGTATACAGAGTAAGGATTGAGGAAGAGGATAAAAGTGCAGAAATGTAGAATGCCAAGCCACACAAATAATTTTCTGCCACAATTCCTAAAGGGCTCAAGATATATTTCCTGGCAGCAGGATCAATAAAGGAAAAGGGAAAGGGAAGGGTCCTTCAGGAATGTTTTTCTTCCAAATCTCATATAAGCAAAGAGGTAAACTAGTTAGCAAGGGGTATTGGTGAAAGCCTCACAAAATCAAAATAAAGGAAAAGATAAGCCCCATTAGGGTAAGGATTTATGTCTGTTTCATTGCTTTATTGTTACCACCCAGAAGAATACCTGGCACATAGTAGATCCTCAGTTAATAATAGATGAAAGTAGAATGAAAATTGAATGGAAGATTTGAGACCACTATTGCCCTAAGTATAATCTGGGCCCTTAATTGCTTCCTGTGACTGGTATTGTCTGGGGAACCAATGGTTACATTTGCTAAAACTGATAGCCTACAAAACAAGAGGAGTGAAGTGTGGATTGCTGGCAGAACATGAAGTTATTTTAAAAAATTATTGTTACTTTTAATTTATTTAACAACAAATGCAAAATCTGAAGCCATCTGATAGCAGTTGTTTCTTTGTTTTCTTCTTATCTTATTTTGGAATGGAATGGCATAACTAGAAGTCAGACTGACTTTGTAAATAGATGGTGATTTTAACTAATACCTTTATCTCAATCTACGTCACAAAAGGAGAAGGGAGAACATCAACCAGTCACAAAGCTTGCATTAGCATTAATTGGTGATTATTGTAATGTGCACAGCAGCTTTCACTTTTTCTAAGATGCAGCCATTTGATTAGTTGGCTCCATTTGGAGGACAGGCAATTGCAATTACAGAAATGGGAGAAGTGAAAATGCTCCCAACAAGTTGCATAAGAATACAGCTTCTTAAGGTTGTTGTTGTTGCTGTTTTCATAGCAAACTTGGATATAGAAACCATGTTCAAGTGTACATGGGGGAACTTGCAGTACTTTTTGTTTATCCTCTTGGTTCCTACTTTTCCCCCCTGTACTTCAGAATTCTCTTCTTTATATAAAGAAGGAGCAATGGAAGAGTTTCCATGCTAAAACTTTCACCATTGTAAACCAACAAGACACTTTCACTGTTGTAAAACAACAAGACACAAGAAGGGAACTTGACGCAACAATTAGAAATGGGCTTGCATGATTTAACAGCCAAAAGAAAAACTATGCCAAATTTTTTTGTTTTGTTTTGTTTTGTTTTGACTCTGGTTGCCAGCATTCTGTAGTTTAAAACTTTGACTCCTTGAAATGCTCTATTGTCTTAATTTTCCTAAGACTCTTGAGGTTTTCCATCTATATCTTTGGTTTCCTTCTTTCTCTCTTGTGTACAGGTTCATCTTAAACAACCTAGCCAGTGTTAGGACCACTCATTTTTTCAATCTGTACTCTTTCCTTAAGAGATCTCATTCATGTCCACCATTTGAATTAGCACCTTGTTCAGGTGACTCAACATTTTATCTCTAGCATAGGTTATTTGTCTACTTGCAGCCTCTTAGAGCTTGCCTACATAATATATCTTTCTATCCTAAAGGCACTCAAACTCACCATGCTCAAAAATAAAAATTATAATTTATCTCTCCATATAATGGTCTCTACCAAAAATGCCACCATGTATTCTGGTATGCAAGCCAAAGTCATCTCTTATGCTGCTTTCTTCTCCTTTCCTTGCTACATTCAATCCTCACTAGCTTTCTCCATTTCTCCTCCTAAATATCTCTGTTTTTTTTTCTCTAGTTCCACCACCATTAGTCTAGTGCAGTTTATTCTTTATCACCAAGACTACTTCAGAAATCTTCTAAGTCATGTTCAATTCCGTTTCCACAGTGCTGCCATTTCAAGACACAGATATGAACACATAATTCTCCTTGCCACTGATCTTGAGGAAAGTTTAAAAGTCTTAACAAGACCTACAGAGTTTTGAATGATTTGAACCCTCCTCACCCTCTCCAGTGTCATCTCACCCTGCATTTGCCTTACTCTTTGTGCTCCAGCTGCACTGGCCTTCCTTTGATTCCTATTCTCTCTGCTCCTTGCCACAGTGCCTTTGAACATGCTCTTTTCTTAGCTAAGAATGCACTTACCCCACTTTCTCTGGTCAACTCACACTCATCGTTCAAATCTTAGCTTATTTTCCTTCAGGAAATACATTTATAACTTCCTCGACTTGATCCACTGTCCCTAACATTCTCATATTCCATTGTACATCTCTTTATTATGCTTATCACATGGGTGTGTGGCTGGGGAGGGCGGGAGCTCCCAGTCAGCCAGAGAGGTGACAGGATGAAAGGTGCTGTGTCAGCTGGATGGATTGACCAGCTTTTGCTCTCCCTTCATGTCCTCATACTGTCTCTGGGAGGACGTTACCCTCGCTTTGGGGAGGTGCCTAGCTTTCACATTTATTTATAATTCAACCCTATTTTGTACTTGCTATTCCTTGACTATACCCTATATTTTTCCAACTAGATGTTCACTCTGCAGAGTAGAATCATCTCTTCCTTTTCCATATGTAATTAGTCTACTTTATCCATAAGAATAATAATAAGAAGAATATTTTGGTAGTTGCTTACTATGTGCAATGTTTGTTACCTCTATTTTCCCGTTTAATTCTCACAACAACCCTGTTCAGTACATCCTGTTATTATCTCCATTTTATAGATGAGAAACTGAGACCGTGCGAGGTTAAGTAACAGCATCAGTCACAATGCTAAGTGTCAGAGCTAGAATTTGTGCTGAGAAAACTGAAAAACTGGTTTCTGATGATATCTTCTGCTTTGTGAGATGCTCCTTCTTTCGCGAAGACTTTCTTGGTAGGCCAGCAAGATGTGATCTCTTTTTGTAGCTTTCTCTGCATTTTGTTTATGCTTCTATTATGATGATGATCATGTTCTGTACTTTATTATGAATATGTCTATTCTCCTGCAGCAGATTATAAACTCTTTGAGGGCAAAGACTATATCTATTCATTGTGTTCTTCCCTTGAATAACTTTAGGATAGTCACCTAACTTCTGAATTAGTCAACCTCTATTATGTGAGAAGGTCGGACCAATCAGTGGTTGAAAGCTTCAATGAGTATAGGGGCCAAGCATGTAACAAATAATTGAGATAGCCTGTTTGGCTGTGATGTACTGAAGAATATAGTCCTATCTGAAGAGAGCAGCAGCTACTTGGTTCCTACCGATTGTAGTCACACTGGAGTGTCATGCCTGGTATTGCCAGAGCTTTTGATTTTTCAAGAGAAGTCAGAAATCTGGATTTTTAAAAAAGTGGTATCCCTTGCTTTTTAAATGTTGGATCGATTAAAACACAGACTAGACCTATGTGGACTAGATCTGGACCAATGACTTGTAGATTTTCTTTTTACTGTTCCTTTAAGCTCTTGTTATGCAGAATAATGATTGTATACAAATGAATATTCTGATTCTTATCAAATTTGTTCTAGAAATCACACATTTACACAAATTTGCATTTGAATTTACAGAATATGTAAATTTATGTTAGAGAATTTTGAAAAATTAAAAGGTCAGATTCAATTTTACCTTAAAAAGTTTGAAACCTGGACAGTGATCTTATTGCTTTGATAACCTAATTCCCTAAACTAGCCAGACCTTGGAAAATGAGCAGCTTAAAAATGTTTCTGCCTGTGCTAGAATTTGAAATGACTGTTTAAACTCTTTCAGTCATATCCTGTAAGCTAAGAATATTTTTGAGAAGCTACATGTTGACAAGAATGAAAATGAACTAGATCAGTCACCTCCAGCACATGCAAACGATAAACTTTTCAAGTTCTATTCAAGAGCTTTGGTTTTCCAGGTCACCAGAGCCTTATACTGAACAACAGTCTAGATCAACATCTAAAAATAGGTGTAAAGAGCTCTCACCATGGATATGGCACAGCATGAAGTACTGTAGGGATATTGAAGACAGGTAACATTTTCAAGGAGCCAAGGTTTAGTCAGTCTCAAGCAAGAATGTAAATATTTGGCACTATTTGTTAGCTTCTCAAGAAGATTACCCGGGAGAATTTAAGAATTTCCTTCCTGGATTGGCTTTATGAATAGGCTAGACATTAATCTAAGAGATGCTCATTTTCTTTCTAACTTTGTTGATGCTCTATGTTACAACTTCTTCGGGGGTAAGAATGTTTTCTTAAGAGGAAATAACTTCAAACTCCTTCTTTTGGAGTTTCTTCCAGGCTGCATTTTTAGCTCAAAGTAAATAGAGATGGTTATATATTAGCCAGAAGAATGACCACAGGAAGAGAAAAGAATACAGTCCAACTGACATTCTGTAGGCTAGAGAATGTTGGAGCTTGAAGGGATTTTAGCAGTTCCTTAGCTGTTGTCCTACACTCTTAGGGAGTTAGACTAGTTATCTCCAAGACCCATCATAGCTCATTTGTCAAATGAGGCAGCTGAGGCCTAGGGTCAAAGTTTGTATTTACTGTGGCTCAGCCTCTCAGGGAAAAGGGAGTTGACTACTAAAATACCAAAATGAGTTCAGATAATGAAAAATTGGCAACAATTTTTGTGGCATTTCAAATAAAGAGGAAAGAATTGATCTAGTACTTGAGATTCTAGAAATAACATTTTCTAGCATATGTTTTTCTTTAATCTTAAACAAATTCTAATATATCTTGGGTATCTAATGTGGAAAGAAGCAAACCAATTAAACAAAAGCACCTAACTCAGTGCCTGGCTCATTGCAGGCACTCAACATATACGTGTTGATTTAAAAAATTTTTTAGATTAAATAGATTTTTATTTATTTTTTCATGTTTCTAATCTAGATTTCGTTGACCCAAGCCTATAACTCTTCCTTGAGACAGAAACTAATTGAACAATTCATTTTGGTAGTTTTTATTTATATCATAAAGCTGCTGCACAAGGGATATTTGACTTCTAGATAATTTTGGTAGATATATGAAAAGAAAAAATAATTCTTTGCCTGGGATTTTATGTCCTACCAAGATTAAATAAATACATAAAAGTACATAAATCAAACTTCCTTGCATGCTAGCCTGCAGGGAAGAGAATTAAATTTGTGTGTATTGTTCTCATTGTTCAGGACAGCTGGGAATAGGAAACAGGTGGTATTAAGTTTTAATCTTTCTCTTTTCACATCAGAATCTTGATATATATGATTTTTAAAAATTCAGTAGGGAAATTGTACACACTTTAATATTAATTGTGACTAAACGAATGGTTAATATTTCATATGAGCTAGTTAAAAATTAAGAACTTTGCTTTTATGTTCATCCTTCACATACCTGTTGGTATAATCTCTTATGAATAGTATTTTCATTACATTCTTCTCTTGCTCAAAATCCTATTAAGAATGCCTATAGGGCTTCCCTGGTGGCGCAGTGGTTGGGAGTCTGCCTGCCGATGCAGGGGGCGCGGGTTCGTGCCCTGGTCCGGTAGGATCCCACGTGCCGCGGAGCGGCTGGGCCCGTGAGCCATGGCCGCTGAGCCTGCGCGTCCGGAGCCTGTGCTCCGCAACGGGAGAGGCCACAACAGTGAGAGGCCTGCATACAGCAAAAAAAATAAATAAATAAAAAATAAAAAAATAATAAAAAATTAAAAAATAATAAAAAAAATGATTACTGAGCATCCATTATGAGCCAGAAACTATGCTAAATTGGTGATTTGTCTATGGCCTTTTTGCACTTTTCTCCTTTGTTAGAGGTACCCAGTAGTAAAGGGCCTTAGGTTCTAAATTACTTCAGAGTAATTTATTCTGAGGGCATGAGTTTTAGGCATGAAAACACATGATGAAAGATTTATATATTAGAACAGATTTTTTTTCATGCAGCGAAATAAATATTTTCAGATAGTAGAAATGACAGAATGCAGTGATTGATGGGATATGGAGGGAGGATAGCAGGAGAGAGGGCAATCAGGAATAATGAACACATTTCTGATTTGGAGAATTAGGTTCATGTTGGTAACACTGGCCCTCTCACAGGCCTCTAAAGTGTTTTATATGCCAGGCACTCTGCTCGGCACTGCTGTGGTGTAGGGAGAATTCTGTGTTTCAGTGGAAAACTATGCATTGTCCATAGAACACCTTCAGGGTTATCTAATCCTGCTTGGGTGGCAGCTATTTTACAGCTCTGTAGATTGGAGATAACTGATAGCAATGCAACATATTTCTTGTCTATAGACAATGATGTTTGTCTATAGACAAACAAATCTAATTCTCTCAGGTGAAGGAATAATTCTTCCCCCTGTGGGAAAACCGGTCTTGCCTCTATTTGCACATTCATTTCAATATTCCTGATCTATAAATGTGTCTATTCTTTGAATTCTACCTTCAACTGGTTGTAAAACTTTACCAGTTTCCTCATTAGTGAGTTAAATAAAATCCTTAAAATGTATTCATTTTTATCTTTGTATGAGAGTCAAGATTTTACTATTTTAGGGGAAATTATCATTTAATAGTGGTTAATTTGACAAACATGACCTTTGTCCTCATGGAACTTACATCCTACTGGGACAAACAGATAATAAACCAAACAAATAAGAACATATGTATTACAAAGTATGTATTGATAAGTGCTGAGGAAGAGAATACAGCAGGGAAATGGTATAGGGCATGGGGGTGGGTGGTATGAGGTGAGGTTGCAATTAAATAGGAGGGTCAGAGGAAGGTCTTAATGAGAAAGTTCTCTACAACTAACTTTGGAATATATCAAGGGTACTCAAAACGTTATATAGCTGTATAGACCACATTTATAATTTTATAAATTTTCTTAGTCACATCCTATGTATGTTCATGGGGGTAGAAAGAGTTTGTTATCCCACTCTTCTTTTCTCTCTCAGGGAAACCTACTCCAACCATATCCCCCTCCCTTCCATCAATATCTTATCTTCATCTAATGGGAACTGTGATTTACATCCAATGAACCTCTTAGTAAGCCTGGCAAAGTCATTTCAGAGGCAGCTTTCTGAAACAGAGCTCAGAGTTAGGAAATTTTCAGTTTATACCAGAAATTTTCCTAAAAGCTTGGGATCTCTCTCAGAACAAACCAATCAGTGGGAAAGTATGTGTTGAGTTTTTTTCTTCATGTGAATAGCATTGGTGCTGTAAGGGGCACAGAAAGAGGAAAGTACTATGGAAATACATATTTAACCTAAATTTGACAGAAATTCAAGTTATTTGAAAACAGATAATTAGAAGGATTTTACTACCATTTCCATATTTAGGAAGATGCAAGCAGCTGTTCTTTCTATGCCTGTAGCTTGGAGATATACAGAAAAACATAATAGATAATTCATTTTGTGTCCCTTTCCCCAGCAACCTCCAACTCCTTTGGCCCTGATTGAGAACCACTGCTCTAAGTACTGATTTTAAATAACGTTTTGAAAATTCAATTCCTAAATCCTAATTTTATTTTATTTTATTTTTTGTGGTTTTTTATTTTATTTTATTTATTTTTTATACAGCAGGTTCTTATTAGTTAACTATTTTATACATATTAGTGTATATATGTCAATCCCAATCTCCCAATTCATCACACCACCACCACCACCACCACCACCACCACCCGCCACTTTCCCCCCTTGGTGTCCATACGTTTTTTCTCTACATCCGTGTCTCTAATTCTGCCCTGCAAACCAGTTCATCTGTACCACTTTTCTAGGTTCCATGTATATGCGTTAATATATGATATTTGTTTTTCTCTTTCTGATTTACTTCACTCTGTATGACAGTCTCTAGATCCATCCATGTCTCTACAAATGACCCAATTTTCTTCCTTTTATGGAAGAAATTTATTATATTATTTATTTAAAGAATATACTATATTATTATAAAGAATTTATTATATTATTTATTTAAAGAATATTATTATATTATTATATTATTCCACTGTACATATGTACTACATCTTCTTTATCCATTCGTCTGTCGATGGGCATTTGGGTTGCTTCCATGACCTGGCTATTGTAAATAGTGCTGCAAGGAACATCAGGGTGCATGTATCTTTTTGAATTATGGTTTTCTCTGGGTATATGTCCAGTAGTGGAATGGCTGGGTCATATGGTAATTCTATTTTTAGTTTTTTAAGGAACCTCCATACTGTTCTCCATAGTGGCTGTATCAATTTACACTCCCACCAAGAGTGCAAGCGGTTTCCCTTTTCTCCACACCCTCTCCAGCATTTATTGTTTGTAGATTTTCTGTTGATGCCCATTCTAACTGGTGTGAGGTGATACCTCATTGTAGTTTTGATTTGCATTTCTCTAATAATTAATGATGTGCAGAAGCTTTTCATGTGCTTCTTGGCCATCTGTATGTCTTCTTTGGAAAAATGTCTATTTAGGTCTTCTGCCCATTTTTGGATTGGGTTGTTTGTTTAATATTGAGCTGTGTGAGCTGATTATATATTTTGGAGATTAACCCTTTGTCTGTTGATTCATTTGCAAATATTTTATCCCATTATGGGGGTTGTCTTTTCTTCTTGTTTGTACCTTCCTTTGCTTTGCAAAAGCTTTTAATTTTCATTAGGTCCCATCTGTTTATTTTTGTTTTTATTTCCATTACTCTAGGAGGTGGATCAAAAAAGATCTTGCTATGATTTATGTCAAAGAGTGTTCTTCCTATGTTTTCCTCTAAGAGTTTTATAGTGTCCAGTCTTATATTTAGGTCTCTAATCCATTTGAAGTTTATTTTTGTGTATGGTGTTAGGGAGTGTTCTAATTTTATTCCTTTACATGTAGCTGTCCAGTTTTCCCAGCACCACTTATTGAAGAGACTGTCTTTTCTCCATTGTATTTCCTTGCCTCCTTTGTCATAGATTAGTTGACCATATGTGCGTGGGTTTATCTCTGGGCTTTCTATCCTGTTCCATTGACCTATATTTCTGTTTTTGTACCAGTACCATACTGTCTTGATTACTGTAGTTTTGTAGTATAGTCTGAAGTCAGGGAGTCTGATTCCTCCAGCTCCGTTTTTTTTCCCTCAAGACTGCTTTGGCTATTCGGGGTCTTTTGTGTCTCCATACAAATTTTAAGATTTTTTGTTCTATTTCTATGAAAAATGCCACTGGTAATTTGATAGGGATTGCATTGAATCTGTAGCTAAATCCTAATTTTAGAGCTTTAACCTAAGGAAGTCGTATTGTGCAATTGTTGAACTTACCATCTGGATATTAAACACAGAATTAATTAAAATGTCATAAATTCTATTCTCAGTGTGCTCACAGGGAAATGATGAAAGGCAGTTTTCAGGAGGTATTTACGAAACAGTGCTTTATCCATGTATTCACCAGAGCCTGTACCCTCACCACTGGAGCAATCTAGCACACATTGGGATTGATGGGTGTATATGTCTGGGCTATGGCCTTGTTTTCACAATGTATTTGTGACCCTGTCACTGCTTCATTTACCCTCCAGCATTTAGCTGTTGTTGTCATATACTCTGAGGATACTGCTTTTGAGTTTTTCTCTCATCCCTCCTACCTCTGCTAGTGTCAGATCACTGGAATTAGCAGGTGTTCTAGATAATCAAACCCAGGAAGGCCATCATATTTTGGTTATGTTGTTTGCCTTTTCATATGTGTTGATTTTATCTCCCCAGCTAAATTGTAAGCTCCTTTAAGTTAGGGAGTACTAGGCTTATAAGCAATGTTCCATTAATATTTACAAACAAATGCCATATCTCTTATGCACATTAGTCCTTTATCTTGTACAGTCAAAACTTTCTCATTGCTACTGTTGGAGAGGTTGTAAAACCACCATGATAGAATTTATAGGTTCACAAGTGGAAGAAGCAGAAGAGATAGCTTAGGGTTAAAGACAGCCCTAAGGTTTTGAAAGTCCTATCAGAATTCAAGTGTGTAATCTGGTAGGGATAATGCATTAAATTACAACTAGCCATCAACATCTTTGCTAGATAGATTGACCAAGTGAGTTTAATTAGAGCTCCTAAATGAGAATAAGTTAAAAGACAGAGCAAGTTTTAACTTGGGTAGGGAGGATGCTATGGAACATGAAATATGTTAAGCGGGTGGCAGAGAGGAGGCATCCCCATGGTAGGAGGCTTGGACATACATTTATCCAAGTATTTATGGGCTGGGACTACATGGGGTGGAGAAGTAGAATGATAGGAAGAGAAGTGAGTGCAGAGGGAGTGAAAGAGAAAACAGACAAACTCCACAATTTTGTCAAAGTCTAGCCTTTTGGACATCCAAAGGTTATTTTTCCTGCAAACATCTTATCTCTTCTTTGTTACTTTGTTTTAGAGCACGCTGGAAATTCCCTTATCTGCTAGTTCCTTATCTATTCTTGATTCCTTTGCTTGTTCATTGACAGTAGGGCCGCCCTGGCTTCCTGGAAAAATTTCTCTTCTCTGCAGTCCCAGAAGTTATTTGCTTTACCCTCTAAGCTGCCTTGGCTGGGCTCTGGGGATTTATATAAAGAGATATTTTGGAGCGAAAATGGAGGCCCTCTCATGTTTTGGTGTTGTGTGCAGACTGGGTTGATGAGGGGGTTAATTTTTCAGGAAGAAAACTGTCCCCTGAGAGATGCTAACATTAACTGGGAAATAAAGATTGTGGATGCAGAGGGACCTTTGAGCTATAAGGCTTTCACAGTCACACTGCACTAAATCAGGGAGAAAAAATAAAAAAGAAAAACACAAGGCCGCTTGAAGGGAAAAGCTCAAATTATATATTCTTTCTGAAGAATGCGTCTTTGTTCCCTCAGGACTGGTACAAACCCTCATATGCCTTGTCTGATGGTAACAAATCAGTGTTTTGAAGGTAGCACAGTATCAGAAAGGTCACACACAGGCTTTGGTGCTAAAAGACTTGTGTTAGAAACCTGGCTGTGCCACTTAATAGCTGTGTGGCCTTGATCAAAGATACATCAATGTTATTGCCTCAGTTCGCCAAACTCTAAAATTGAGATTCCAGTGTCTATCTCCCAGGGTTTTTAGAATTAGAAATAACACAGAAAAAGCACTAGCACAGTGCTCTCATAAACTAGGTGCCCAAAAGGTAGCAGGCAATATTAATACAATATTCATGATGTGGAGATAATTCAGATTCCTTCCTCTGCCTGGGAGATGGGCTAGAGAAGTTGCAACTGAGGAAGAGGGTACACCAGTTCCTCTGCAATGGTTAGATAATTATCAGAGAAGTAAGAGATATTTCATTGTGCTAGAGAAACAGCAAAAGTTTCAGATAAATGAGAAGAAAACACAGGATAAACAGTTACATTACAAAATGAGCAACCCTAAATACTGGCATTTATGGAAAATTCAACTTGGGACAATCACTTATGATTAGTAACACTCTTTTCCATGTAGACCATAAATGTGCTAAAAAAAAAACCCTTATAAATCGGTTGTTCTCTTACATTGATTAATTCTCTCTCTTATTTACATTGATAAGAAGTGGTTTACTAGACACTTAAATGTCAACATTGGCCTAACCTGGGTTGAATAATCTCAAGCTCTAAATTAATGGATTTGTGATACAGCCAGGTAAAGTTCTGCTTGTTTTTCCTTTATTCCAAATTTCCCATTTGATGGCATACTGTCCTTTAAATTGAGGCAATTTTTATTTAGGCTTTCATTATCAGCAGGTGGCCAATAGGCACTTTTTTTTTAAGTTTTTTTTTTGGTTGTTATTTATAGAAAATATACATTATGCCAAATTTCCTGAGTTTACAGATGTTTCGTTCATGGTGGAAAAACAGCAATTTTCTCACATTGTTATCGTATCTGAAAGATTTTTCACATATATGCAGATATCAGTCTTGCAAAATTACTGGGGAGTCAGTAACTAACAAGAAAGGTTTTATGTTTCTTTTATGTTGGGGTTTAGGGCTAGACAGAATGATTTTTACTGTGGTAAAATCTATACAACATTACCATTAAAACTTACCATTGTAACCAGTATACATTCACATTGCCACCACCACCATTCATTTCTAGACTTGTTCATCTTCCCAATCTAAAACTTTATTAAACACTAACTCCTTATTCTCCCTGCCCCCAGCCCCTGACAACCACCATTCTACTCCCTGTCTCTATGAATTTGACTAGTCTAGGTACCTTATATAGATGGAATCGTACAGTATTTGTCCTTTTATGTCTGGCTTATTTCACTTAGCATAGTGTCTTCAAGATTCATCCATGTTGTAGTATGTATCAGAATTTCATTATGTTTTATGGCTCAGTAATATTCCTACAGACCTTATTTTGTTTATTCATTCATCTGTTGATGGAAACTTTGGTAGATTCACCTTTTGGCTATTGTGAATAATGCTGCTATAAAAATGTGTGTATAAGTGTCTGTTTGAGTCCCTGCTTTCAGTGTTTTGGAGGTATAAACCTAGGTGTAGAATTTCTGGATCATAGGTACTGTGTTTAACTTTTTGAGAAACCACCGAACTATCTTCTACAGTGGTTACACTATTTTACATTCCCAGCAGCAGTGCATGAGAGTTCCAATTTCTCAACACCCTTGACAAGGCTTACTTTCCATTTTTAAAAAGTTATAGCCATCCTAATGAATGTGAAGTGGTACCTCATTGTGGGTTTTTTTTTTCATTGTGGTTTTAATTTGTATTTCTCTAATGACTAACAATGTTGAGTATCTTTGCATGTGCTTATTGGCCATTTTATATTTTCTTTAGAGAAATATCTGTTCAAATCCTTTTCCTATTTTGGAATTGGGTTGTTTGCCTATTTTTAATTGCTATTTTTGCTAAGCTTCAGTCAGCTCCAGCAATGGAGCCGAGCTAATTCTTCTCAACAAAAAAAATAAAACTAATTGTAAAAATCAGGGACAAAACGTGAAGAGAAACCATCTAAGAATTGTAGAGAATAAATTATGTTTCTTAAGTAAAGAGGAAGAAAGGGAGAACAAATGGGAAATCCAGAAAGCTTCAGGGAGATGAAGACACCACAGGAAATGCTGTTTCTTTAATTAGTTGGGATAGCCAGGCAGGGTAGCTATGTCATGCCTGACTAAGTCAATGGGAAGGTGCAAAACAAGATTGAATTGAAGGCGAAAAAGTCAGGAAGGTGCAGGTGATACTAGATATGAGGATTAGCATTCTAATCAAACACTACTATATGGTTGGCGGTTGGAGTAAAATATGTTGGGAGATGAATAAAATTGCATCCTGGACTTCAGTTGTTTGACATTTGCTCTAAAATGTTATTTTAAGATTTAGTTATAATTTAAGTTTATAATATGCTTTAGATACGAACAAGGTTCGAAAGAATGTCTCTTTATCGTAATCAAACAAGTCAGTTTACACCTTATAGCTCAAAACTTGGAGGCTGTGGCATACAACTGCCATCTGGTGTTGGTATGTTCGCATAGCAGGCTTATGCATTTAATACATTCAAAACAAAACAAAAAAACTACTTGGGGGCAGAATTTGCAAAACTAAAGTGATGAAATGTTAGAGGTCTAAATTAATAAATTAATAAGGTGTTATTGTTTTAAAAAAGAGGACAGAAAGCAACCTCTGAAAATACTTCCTTATGGAATTCAGAGTGATGCAGAGACTGTTCCTATTTACTATTGGCAAAAGGGGATTTTTTTTCATGGATGTGGACAGCCCGTGAATTGTGAATGGATTCATTGTCTTGGTGGTCTGGTTTACCCTTCAATATGCTGTAAATTTACACAGCTGAGAAAGTGATCAAATACAAAAAGAAGTGCATTTGAGAGGAGACGTTTTGTAAGCTCTAAATTCCTCATTTTAAAGGTATAGTCCTTTCAGCAAAATCAAACGTTCTTTTACTTTTGTTGTGTAGTTCAACATTTTTCTGCATCATGTAAGAGTGCTTAATGCTTCCAGAATTCATTTTACTCGAAGAAATCAGTTTGGAAAATCAAGCCCCATGATGCTTTCAAGATTAATACACATTCCGTTGAAAATAAGTATACTGGTGGTACAAACATAAGTGATCTGTTCCAATCACCTAAAGTCAGGAAGGTTGGCAGAGACTGAACACCCAATCTCTGGCTCACTTCTCTTGGGAGTCAGATGTGGAAAGCTTGTCTTTTTTGAGCTTCATTTTAATTAGCTGGTGGGGGGAAGCAGTGATGAAGTAGCCCGAGGGAAACCTCCAAGCTACCCAATTGAACATTACAAGACTGGCTCTATGGACTAAGAAAAGCTAAAGTTGCTTAGTTTTACAGTGAAAAATAACATTGGGGATGATTGCAGTTAGGAAGGAATGAGAGCCTTAACTACATTTCTTACTGCTCTGGTCCAAGAAAGTTTGCTTAAGAAATTATGAATTTGTAAAGAATGCTACTTCCCTGAAAAAAAAAGGCCAGATTTTGGAGTAACAGTGAAAGCTGTGACTTTTAGACTTTCTTATAGTTCCCTTTGCAAGCAATTTGCTATCTTACTTTTTTGGTTCACAGCTTGGAGTTATAAGCAAGCTGAGAGTGGCAAGAGAAAAATTTGTTCAGGCATCAACAGGAAACTGTATTGGACATTTTCCTGAAACTTACCTCCGTCTCAAGCAATCAGGTCATATTAAATCTCAATGATACTTTACACATTTATCCAGTTCTACATTAAGCCTCTGACATCTTTAGCATTACCATTGAATAAAGTGAGTAAATAGGAAACAGAATGAAAAACCTGAGACTGATGTCTGCTTTATTTCTTCCACCTTTCTTTCCATCTTTTTTCCTCTGTGTCTCTAGCCATTTGAGGTGAGTAGTTTGAAGATGGTGCTCCCCAATAATCAGTAGTCTATTCAGGACTCAAATGGACACCTTGCAATCTATAACTTTAGTACATATTCACAATAATATCTGGAGGTCCACTATTTTCTGTTTCTATAACCACCAGATAAGTGTAGGACTTTGTACAAAAATTGCAACAACTAAGCGATTTCTCTATCTTCTATTTTTGTCCCACCAGACCCATCCTATAGAGAGTAGTTAAGTCAATTTTCTCAAACATCATTTTTTCTTGCTCAAGTTCTTAGAACGTTTACAATTCACATAATACAGCAAATCCAAATTCATTGGTATGACCTTCAAAACTACTCTCCATATTGTTCTCATTTGCAATTTCCATACTGTATTCTCCTATTAGCTCCCAATATGGGCTCTGCTGCAAACAAGCTAAACATGTTACATTGGATTATCTTCTTGAATCTTCACAATGGCCTTATGATGTATATGTACTTTTATTATTAATCTGACTTCATAGATGAGGATACTGAGGTTTACTGACAATAAGAACTTTGTCTAAGGGTAATGCAATTTGTTAGTGGCAAACATGGGATTAGAATCAGTGTTGATTCCAGAATTAGTGCTGAATATTCAGTAGGCAGACTGTAGTGCCATCAGCCTGTGTTTAAAGCAGGGACACAAAAAATACGTTTTAAAAAAATTTAGTTTGATACTAAGGGAGGACATTATGGAAAATAATTAGCACTTTCTTAATCTTTATTATTTTACTTTGTTTTCATTTTCCTCATTTTATGCTATTGAACTTGGTCTCAAAAGAAATATTTGGTGAGAAAAATGTTAGATAATGTTATTTTATCTTTTTTAAACTTTGTGTTATGAAGAATTTAGAATGTATACAAAGTAGATAGAATAGTATAATGAATACCTATGTACTCAGTATACCCAGCCTCAATAATAATCAATTCATCCTGTGTCATTCATTACTCCATCCACTACCCCCTCCCATATATAAGCAAGTCCCATTCATCATGTTATATATCATGTGTAAATATTTTGGTATGTATCTCTAAAAGAACAGGACCATTTTTTAACATAATGACAATACAATTATTTCACCTATAATATTAACAATAATTCCTTTAATAATGTCAAATATCCTGTCAGTGTACGCATTTCCAGTTGTCTCATAAATAGTATTTATTTTATATACTATATATGAATTAGGATCTAAATAAGGTCTTCATCTTGTGATTGGTTGCTCTTTTAAGTCTCTTTTAATCTACCACATACCCCACCATCTCTCTTCTTTTTCTTGGCAATATGTTGAAGAAACCAGGTTGTTTGTCTTGTACAGTTTCCTAGAGTATGGACTTTGAGGACTGCATTCTCATGTGTAGATTAACAAGTTCCTTTGTCCTCTGTGTTTCCTATAAATTGTCAATTGGTTCTAGAGACTTGATTGGATCTACAGGTTTGATTTTTATTTTTTCCAGACTTACTTTATATGTGGTGTTGTCTTCTTCCATTAGGAAGCATACGATGTCTGACTGTCTCTCTAAATATATTTATATTAACTTAGGATATCTTGTGTGCTTATTATTTGATAAATAGTTCTATTTATTGGAGTTCAGCTTCATCTTTCTTTAATAAATCACATCCATAATTTTATTGTCTAAGACATTTCAGTTTCATGTTCTTTAAAGTGGAGATCTTGAAGTGAAATTCTTGAAGTAGAATTCAAAATGTTTCTACTTCTAATATCTTATAATCTCTTAATAAGGCATTCAATTCAATTTACATAGAAGTAAGACTTTTCCCATCCACATTTTATCTATTGACAAACACAACTAAGTTATATAATTACAATATAAGTAGACTGGAATACACAATTCTGGGAACAAACACAACTGACTTTTTATAAGCAAACAGTTAAACTGGAGAGTGAAGAAATATGTGGTTACCCGTAAGTTTCAATATATCTTGGGCATCAGTTGATATGTTTTACAGAGTTAACATGGCAAATTAGTTAAATAATGTTCAATTAAAAGAGCTTCTAGCACATTGCTGTCCAATAGAACTTTCTGTGATGATGGACATGTTCTCTATCTACATTGTGCAATACAGTAGCCATTAACCACATGTGGCTATTGAGCACTTGAAATGTGGCTTCCATGAGACTGAAGAACTGAACTCTTAATTTAACTAATAAATTTAATTTAATTCATAACCTTCTAGGACAGCTCAGTTCTACGATACAAAATCTACCCTGGGGAATAACTGGTTCCAGACTCTGACTCCAGAGTCTGAACCTTTAACCACAACACTATGCTGCTTCCTGATCTGGTGTTTCTCAGGATTTTTTTTTTAATGCATCAAACACATTCACATTTATTTTATTTTTTTAAGCAAATGACAAAGACCCAGTTTACCAACTTAACTTTTTAAAACCTAAGATTAACATGACATATTTAAACAATTGTCTGCATAAAACCACAAGACCCTAAATAGCCAAAGCACTCTTGATAAACAAGAAAAAAGTTAGAGGCACCACACTCCCTGACTTCAGACTATACTACAAAGCTACACTAATCAAAACAGTATGGTACTGACTCAAAAATAAATACATAGATCAATGAAACAAAATAGAGATCACAGAAATAAACCCACATACCTATGGCCAACTACTCTACAACAGAGGAGGTACCAAAATACAATGGGAAAATACAGTCTCTTTAATAAATGGTGTTGGGAAAATTGGACAGCTACATGTAAAAGAATGAAATTAAAACATTTTTATCACACCATATACAAAAATAAACTAAAAATGGGTTAAAGACCTAAATGGATTAGAAACCATAAAGCTCCTAAAAGAAAACATAGGTAGTAAAATCTTTTACATAGGTCTCAGCAATATCTTTTGGATTTATCTCCTCAGGCAAGGGAAGCAAGAGCAAAAATAAACAAGTGGAACCTAATCAAAGTTAAAAGCATTTGCACATTGAAGGAAACCGTCAATAAAACAAAAGGGCAACCCACCTAATGGGAGAAGATATTTGCAAATGATATGTCTGATAAGGGGTTAACATCCAAAATACATAAATAACTCACACAGTTCAATATTTATTTATTTATTTATTTATTATTATTATTATTTTTTGTGGTACACGGGCCACTCACTGTTGTGGCCTCTCCCGTTGCGGAGCACAGGCTCTGGACGCACAGGCTCAGTGGCCATGGCTCACAGGCCCAGCCGCTCCACGGCATGTGGGATCTTCCCGGACCAGGGAACGAACCCGTGTCCCCTGCATCGGCAGGCAGACTCTCAACCACTGTGCCACCAGGGAAGCCCCACAGTTCAATATTTTTTTTAAAAAAAGCTATTTAAAAAATGGGCAGAGGACCTGAATAGCTATTTTTCCAAAGAAGACATACTGGTGGCCAATAGGCACGAGAAAAAAATGCTCAGCATCACTAATCATTAGGGAAATGCAAATAAAAACCACAATGAGCTATCACCTCATACCTGTGAGAAGGCCCATCATCAAAAAGATGAGAAATAACAAGTGGTGGTGAGTATGTGGGGAAAAGAAAACCCTAGGACACCGTTGGCGGGAATGTAAATTGCTATAGCCACTATGGAAAACAGTATTGAGGTTCCTCATAAAACTAAAAATATAACTACCATATGACCCAGCAATTACACTCCTGGGTATATAGCCAAAGAAAATGAAAACCCTCATTTGAAAAGATATATGTACCCTAACATTCATAGCTGAGTTATTTATAATAGCCAAGATGTGGAAGCAACCTAAAAGTACATCAACAGATGAATGGATAAAGAAGATGTGATATATGTATATATCATCAATATCTATATATAGATGATATATATACACAATGGAATATTACTCACCCATTAAAAAATGAAAATTTGCCCTTTGCAACATGCATGGACCTGGAGGGTATTATGCTTAGTGAAGTAAGTCAGAGGAAGACAAATACTGTATGTTTTCACTTATATGTGGACTTTAAAAAATAAAACAAAACAAATGAATATAAGACAGAAGCAGTCTTACAGATACAGAGAACAAATTAGTGGCTATCAGTGGGGGAAAGGGTAGGGGGAGGGGCAAAAAAGTTGAAGGGGATTAAGAGGTACATAAGATACAAGGATGTAATGTATAGTACAAGGTATATAGACAATATTTTATAATAAATTTATATGGATTATAATTTATAAAATATCAAATCTCTATATTTTATGTATGAAACATATATTGTAAGTCAATATTCAATAAAATAAAATAAAATAATTGTCAAATAAAATAAACAATTGTCAAAACTTACTAAGTTGCCAGCAATGCATTACTATTAATGCATTAATATCTTCCACTACTAAATACTGAAAAATTGAGATTATTTTTGTGGAAGATTCATCCTGGCGATGTTAACTTCACAGCAGGCTGACACTACTTAGCTCACATTTCAAACACAATAGAAAGGCAGGTCTATGCTAGTGTTAGTGTAGGAAAGAGCAGCAGGCACCCTGGGTTACATTTAATAGAAAACAAAGTGCATGCAGAGATTTACAACAATTTTAAAGACCAAAAAATGGTCCTATTATGTGGTCCCAACAATAAACTCAAAGTTTATGACCAATAGTGGTTTGGATGAGCTGTTTACAAATACTTTAGGTACAGTTATACTGAAAGATAGTTCATTTGGCATCTTAAAAAAAAGTTCTTATTAATCTTCAGATGGAGCTTGTTATAGTTAACATTTCTGTTAAGTGCATGCATTGAATTACTTGTTATCCAAGCATAGCAGCTGTTCCTTACCATTTAGCCTTAAGGACTTTAATTGGTCATCTTCAACGTCTACTCTTTCTTGACCGTTCTCGACAATTCTCTTTGTAGTGATTTTTCTGCCATTAACAATTTTAGAAGTTGATATAGATTTGAAGTTGCCCATTACACTACCGCCAAGTGATGTGGAAGAGAATGAAGTGAGGCCCTCGTGATTTAGGGAGGCAAAAGAAGTAAATCCGGTATCAAAAGAACACCACCCCCCTCCAAAATATGGAAAGCCACTGAAGGCAGAGAAAAGACTCTGTGCCTCAACTTCTGCTTCCTAGATCCCCCAAAAAGGCCTCAAATGGGTCTTTGAGGAAGTCCAGTGAAAACGGACCCCTTCCACCAAAAAATTCCCTGAAGACGTCATCTGGGTTATGGAATGTGAAGCCAAACTGAAAGGGACGGTTAAAATGACTTCCACCTGCACCTTCACCATTTAACCCTTCCTTGCCATATATGTCATAGATATCCCGTTTGTAAGCATCTGATAACACCTCATAAGCCTCAGCTACTTGTCTGAATTTTATCTCTGCTTATTCTTTATTCTCAGGATTTTTATCTGGATGCCACCTTAGTGCTAGTTTCCGATATGCCTTTTTTATATCCTTAAAAGGCTGAGTGATGCCTCTGCACACCTAGAACTTCATAGGAGTCCACCACGTTTTGACAGGCTGTTGAAAGGAGCATGCGTTTCTGCCTTTAAGGTCATCTACGTGGGACCTAGGATGTGGGAGCCGGTGGCAGGAAGACAAAGCAATGGGGTGTGGCCTGGGTGTCCCCTCTGCTCATGCACTGCTGAGCTGGTAATGGTGGCAGCCTGCTGTTTCTCAGGATTTAGTCTTATATGCCTCTTTGTCTTTGTGCGTGATATCCATTCTAGCTGAAAACTGCATCCTCTTAATTTCCCAAACCTCTTAGCCTGGTGTGGTAACCAGACTCTGTGCTGGCCTCCAATAAATCATGCCTCCCGAGTATTTACTTATACATACTTGTGTGTTTCCACCCACAGTGACCCATGTGTAACCAATAAATTATGTTGGACGTGATTCTGCCTGACTTTCAAGGCTAAGCTATAAAAACCCTTGCAGCCTCCGCCTTGATCTCTTAGAGCACTCGTTTCTGGAGCCCAGAGTCACCTTGTAAGGATCCACCTACCCTGCTGGATAGATCTTATGCAGAAGCTGTGAAACTTCACAGAGAGAGGGAGGGTTCTAGCTGAGACCTGTCTTTAAAGCCATCTCCTCCAAGGTACCAGGCATGTGAGTGAAACTGTCTTGCAGCCTACCAACCAGCCCAGCTACTAAGTAGGTACCTAAATTATGAAATAATAAAACACTTGTTGTTTTAAGTTTTAGAGATGGTTTGTTACATTGCAATAGATAACTGGAACATCTGGCTAATTTTTGCTCTTCCTTCAAGGGTTCGTTTAGATATTACCTCTAAGAAACGCCTGATTTATCTTTTTAATTCCCCTTCCCAGTTTGAGTTAGGTGTAGGTTTTTGCTCCCATGCCATATGAGCACTGATAACACTTCATTCTACATTTCTGGGTTTGTGCTAACTGCCCCACTAGACTGTGTCCTCCTTGATGGGGTGTCTTAATTCTCTTTGTGAAAGGAGCTTGTCCTAGTACTAGGTACATAGTGGCTATTCAAAATAAGTTGACTAAATCACAGAACCTCAGGGTTGGTGGGACTTTAGAAGCCATATACAACAACCCAAATTGATCTGCCAAGTATTTGTCCATCTAGCCTGTGTTGGAAGCCTCTCCCATGATGAGAATTTACTACTTCCTGAAGCAGGTTATCACATCTTTAAATAGCTCAGACTGGTAGCACTTGCTTGTCAGCTTAACTCTTGCTCTAATCACTTTTTCATCCCAGCTCTTCTCAGGGCTCATGCACTTGTTAATATGTTTATTTGTGCTCACTTGTGCACTGTCGACATTTTTAAAGCCTTTTAAATGTTTGTGTCATGTGTATCTAATTGTATTACAAGCTTGAAAAAAAGGGGTTGTCTTAAATGTATTTAATTGTCTCCTGCTGGAATGTGCTGTATTCAGAAGTAACTCAGTTTATGTTCTTAATGTCCTAGTTAAGGGTATGGGCTCTGGAGTCAGAAGTTGGGTTCAAATACTGACACTACCACATATTAGTAATTATGTGAAAATAGGTAAGTCACTTGATCTAAATAAGTCTGTTTTTCCATCTGAAAAAAAAATAACTTCCTTGTATATTTGTTGTGAAAATTGGTGCACATAAATGGTGCTTAGCTAGAACCTAAAACTATCAGAAGCTCAATAAGTATTTATGACTCATAACTATTATAGAAACACAGTGCCAGTTGACCAAATTAAGCATTCTTTCTCATATTGAGCATTGGATAACTTCCTGGTTTTCATTTGTTTTACGTTTATCTCACCTTTGCCTGGCTGCTTTCCCTATAAAAACTACTATAGTGGCATTCAACTTTTTTTGTGTGTGTGTGTGTTACGCAGGCTTCTCACTGTTGTGGTCTCTCCCCTTGCGGAGCACAGGCTCCGGACGCGCAGGCTCAGCGGCCATGGCTCACGGGCCCAGCTGCTCCGTGGCATGTGGGAACTTTCCGGGCCGGGGGACGAACCCATGTCCGCTGTGTCGGCAGGCGGACTCTCAAACACTGCGCCACCAGGGAAGCCCATGGCATTCAATTTTTAAAGCTTATCTACTCATATGGCAGAAGATTCAAATTTGCAAATAAGCCCATCTATGCACAAGATGATAGGTGCTTTTGTCAAATCCTTAACTGAGGGCTTCCCTGGTGGCACAGTGGTTGAGAGTCTGCCTGCCGATGCAGGGCATACGCGTTCGTTCCCCGGTTCGGGAAGATCCCACATGCCGCGGAGCGGCTGGGTCCGTGAGCCATGGCCGCTGAGCCTGCGCGTCCGGAGCCTGTGTTCCGCAATGGGAGAAGCCACATCCGTGAGAAGCCCGTGTATGGCAAAAAAACCCAAAAAAACAAAAACAAAAAAACGTTAGCCGAGCTTTTATTGCAAATGGTTTTATGACTATGTTTCACTTGCAAAAGAAAAAAATGTATCATTGTATAGACAAGTCCATGATCTAATTTCATTGGTAACAACATCCAAACTCATACCATAAAGAATTGAGATATTATTCTCTTGTTTTCAACCTAGTTATTTGACTCCTCTAGATCTCAGATTCCTGTTACGTAAATCATGTAAAATAATCCTTTCTTATTTACCTAGAGGGCAGATGTTTCCTTCCAGGTGGGAAGACATCAATTAGTATAACATACCTGGCCACTATTCCTTACTCATCCTTAACTGGGGATGGAAGAGGAATGAATTACTTGATTGGTGACTTTGGATGCAGAAATTATGCATGCATAGTGTAGCACTTTCCTGTCCCCTGCTTCTTGGGAGCAGCTGCCTGCAGGGAGCATGTAGCCTGTTCTGTTCTCCAGGGACTGGCTCTATTTTTTTCAGATCTAATCCTGCTAAATGGTTAAGTCTATAATTAATTCTGGGATTCAGATTATGAAATTCACTTGGCCTTAGAAGTATCATATTCTTGAATATCAGTTTTATGAGATATGAGGCTAATATTTTGTTATCTAACTTGCTACTATGTGATACATCTCAACTGGCTCAGAACTTGAAAAGAGATTATTTTATTTATGGGGCTGCCTCAAAGACTCTAAAAGCAAGGGACTAGGTTTTCGTCATTTTTCTAGTTCTAGCACTTAGTACGGTGTCTGGCACATAGCAGGTATTTAAATTAATGCCTTATGGTTGAAACTCTTGAATAATATAAAGTGCTACATAAATAAATGGTAATATTTATTATTTAATTTATTAAGAAAAACAGCTGTGCTAGTAGATTTGTAAATTTCAAATTTCCAAGAGAAGCTATTACCACAACATAGTTGATGCCCCAGGAAATTTATATACCATTGTCTTAGTTAGTTCCAGCTCTTATAACAAAATATCACAGACTGGGTGACTTTTAAACAGCAAAGATTTCCCATGGTTCTCAAGACTGGAAGACGCAGATCAGAGTGCCAGCATGGTTGGGTGGAGGCCCTCTTCTGGGCTGCAAACTTCTTGTTGTATTCTCACATGGTGGAAGGGGCGAGCTAGCTTTCTGGGGCCCCTTTTATAAGGGAACTAATCCCATTCATGAAGACTTCGCTTGCATGACTTAATCACCTCCCCCAAATCCCTCCTCTTAGTACCATCACCTTGGGCATTAGGTTTTCAACATATGAATTCTGGCGGGGGGGGACACAAACATTCAGACAACAACCATGAACTATGCTCCAAAAGATTTTTTAGGTAGAATGGAGAGCGCAGTCTTCCTGCACATATTACAGATTGGAAAATTTAGGTACAAAGCAGTTATACAATTTGCTTTCACTCTCGCAGCAAGCTTATAGCCATGTTTGGAGTAGACCTTTATTAGCTACTCTGGGTTCTTATTTTGAAACTCAGTGGAATATACTGAGACCACATCTGTAAGCTTTCAAATCACTATGTGGTCATCAGACTTATTTACAAGTCCATTTGGAGGATCAGAAATAGTTGGATACGTTCTGGAATCTTTGGATCACAAAGTCATTGAAACAGTTTCGATGGAAAAGAGATTATCACAATTAAAGAGAGGTGTGAAGTTTTCAATTGTTATCAGGAGAGTAATTACCAGCAAATTGCTACATTTATAGAGACAGCAACAGATGTGTGACAGCTGGGTTAATGGAACGTCTGGTAGGCCTTTTTCTTTATAATTCCATGTGCATAGTATGGAAAAGAGAGCAGGTGTGACCAGTCAATTGTCAAATGAAAAGAATAAATAGCACCTGGAGAGTGTACTAATCTAAACTTAATGGTTTATTTTTCTTAGCTTGCAAGATAATCTAGCTATCAATTTTTGATGGTGTGGTAGTAAATTTTATACCTAGAGAGCACATGCTATTATAAAAGTATACGGCAAAATTTGCTATAGCATTTCCTATTTTTAGCTTTTATGTGAAGGCTTTGCAAAATAAACATTGATATCAATTTCTGAAGCCACACCCCATCCCAGCACTACTGTGTATAAAAGTAAATGGAACTGAAATCAACCACTGACTTGGGCTGCTAGAACATTCACTAAATCTTTTTTTTTTGAATTTTTGAATTTTATCTATTTTTTTATACAGGTTCTTATTAGTTATCCATTTAATACATATTAGTGTATAGTTGTCAATCCCAATCTCCCAGTTCATCACACCACCACCACTACCCCCAGCACTTTCCCCACTTGGTGTCCATACGTTTGTTCTCTACATCTGTGTCTCTATTTCTGCCCTGCAAACCAGTTCATCTGTACCATTTTTCTAGGTTCTACATATATGCGTTAATATACAGTATTTCTTTTTCCTTTCTAACTTACTTCACTCTGTATGACAGTCTCTAGGTCCATCCACATCACTACAAATAACTCAATTTCGTTTCTTTATATGGCTGAATAATATTCTATTGTATATATCTGCCACATCTTCTTTATCCATTCACCTGTTGATGGACACTTAGGTTGATTCCATGTCCTGGGTATTGTAAATAGAGCTGCAATGAACATTGTGGTACATGACTCTTTCTGAATTATGGTTTTCTCAGGGTATATGCCCAGTAGTGGGATTGCTGGGTCCTATTGTAGTTCTATTTTGAGTTTTTTAAGGAACCTCCATACTGTTCCCCATAGTGGCTGTATCAATTCACATTCCCACGAACAGTGCAAGAGGGTTCCCTTTTCTCCACACCCTCTCCAGCATTTAATGTTTGTAGATATTTTGATGATGGCCATTCTGACTGGTGTTAGGAGATAACTCATTGAAGTTTTGATTTGCATTTCTCTAATGATTAATGATGTTGAGCATCCTCTCATGTGTTTGTTGGCAATCTGTCGATCTTCTTTGGAGAAATGTCTGTTTAGGTCTTCTGCCCATTTTTGGACTGGGTTGTTTGTTTTTTTGATATTGAGCTGCATGAGCTGCTTGTGCATTTTAGAGGTTAATCCTCTGTCAGTTGCCTCATTTGCAAATATTTTCTCCCATTCTGAGGGTTGTCTTGTTTATGTTTTCCTTTGCTGTGCAAAAGCTTTGAAGTTTCATTAGGTCCCATTTGTTTATTTCTGTTTTTCTTTCCATTTCTCTAGGAGGTGGATCAAAAAAGATCTTGCTGTGATTGATGTCAAAGAGTGCTCTTCCTATGTTTTCCTCTAAGAGTTTTACAGTATCTGGTCTCACATTTAGGTCTTTAATCCATTTTGAGTTTATTTTTGTGTATGGTGTTACAGTGTGTTCTAATTTCATTCTTTTACATGTAGCTGTCCAGCTTCCCCAGCACCACTTATTGTCTTTTCTCCATTGTATATCCTTGCCTCCTTTGTCATAGATTAGTTGACCATAGGTGCATAGGTTTATCTCTGGGCTTTCTCTCTTGTCCCATTGATCTATATTTCTGTTTTTGTGCCAGTACCATATTGTCTTGATTACTGTAGCTTTGTAGTATAGTCTGAAGTCAGGGAGCCTGATTCCTCCAGTGCTGTTTTTCTTTCTCAAGATTGCTTTGGCTATTCGGAGTCTTTTGTATTTCCATACAAACTGTGAAATTTTTTGTTCTAGTTCTGTGAAAAATGCCACTGGTAATTTGATAGGGATTGCATTGAATCTGTAGATTGCCTTGGATAGTAGAGTCATTTTCACAATGTTCCTTCTTCCAATCCAAGAACATGGTATATCTCTCCATATGTTTGTATCAAATTTAATTTCTTTCATCAGTGTCTTATAGCTTTCTGCATACAGGTCTTTTGTCTCCTTAGATAGGTTTATTCCTAGGTATTTTATTCTTTTCATTGCAATGGTAAATGGGAGTGTTTCCTTAATTTCTCTTTCAGATGTTTCATCATTAGTATATAGGAATACAAGAGATTTCTGTGCATTAATTTTGTATCCTGCAACTTTACCAAATTCATTGATAAGCTCTAGTAGTTTTCTGTTGGCATTTTTAGGATTCTGTATGTATAGTATCATGTCATCTACACACAGTGACAGTTTTACTTCTTCTTTTCCAATTTGTATTCCTTTTATTTCTTTTTCTTCTCTGATTGCTTTGGCTAGGAATTCCAAAACTATGTTGAATAATGGTGGCGAGAGTGGACATCCTTGTCTTGTCCCTGACCTTAGAGTGAATGCTTTCAATTTTTCACCATTCAGAATGATGTTTCCTGTGGGTTTGTTTTATATGGCCTTTATTATGTTGAAGTAGATTCCCTCCATGCCCACTTTCTGGAGAGTTTTTATCAGAAATGGTGTTGAATTTTGTCAAAATCTTTTTCTGCATCTATTGAGATCATCATACGGTTTTTCTTCTTCATATTTGTTAATATGGTGTATCACATTGTTGATCTGTGTATATTTAAGAATCCTTGCAACTGTGGGATAAATCCCACTTGATCATGGTGTATGATCCTTTTAATGTGTTGTCAGATTCTGTTTGCTAGTATTTTGTTGAGGATTTTTGCATCTATGTTCATCAGTGATATTGTTCTGTAATTTTCTTTTTTTGTAGTATCTTTGTTTGGCTTTGGTATATGGGTGATAGTGGCCTCTTAGAATGAGTTTGGAAGTGTTCCTTCCTCTGCAGTTTTTTGGAAGAGTTCTAGAAGGATGGGTGTTAACTCTTCTCTAAATGTTTGATAGAATTCACCTGTGAAGCCATCTGGTCCTGGACTTTTGTTTGTTGGAAGATTTTTAATCACAGTTTCAATTTCATTACTTGTGATTGGTCTGTTCATATTTTCTGTTTCTTCCTGGTTCAGTCTTGGAAGGTTCTACCTTTCTAAGAATTTGTCCATTTCTTCCAGGTTGTCCATTTTATTGACACAGAGTTGCTTGTAGTAGTCTCTTAGGATGCTTTGTGTTTCTGTGGTGTCTGTTGTAACTTCTCCTTTTGCATTTCTAATTTTATTGATTTGAGTCCTCTTCCTCTTTTTCTTGATGAGTCTGGCTAATGGTTTATCAATTTTGTTTATCTTCTCAAAGAACCAGCTTGTACTTTTATTGATCTTTGCTATTGTTTTCTTTGTTTCTACTTCATTTATTTCTGCTCTGATCATTATGATTTCTTTCCTTCTACTAGCTTTGGGTTTTGTTTGTTCTTCTTTTTCTATTTCCTTTAGGTGTAAGGTTAGATTGTTTATTTGACATTTTTCTTGTTCCTTGAGGTAGGCTTGTATTGCTTTAAACTTCCCTCTTAGAACTGCTTTTGCTGCCTCCCATAGGTTTTGGATCGTCATGTTTTCGTTGTCATTTGTCTCTAGGTATTTTTTGATTTCCTCTTTGATTTCTTCAGTGATCCCTTAGTTATTTAGTAATGTATTGTTTAGCCTCCATGTGTTTGTGTTTTTTTATGGTTTTATCCCTGTAATTTATTTCTAATCTCATAGTGTTGTGGTCAGAAAAGACACTTGATATGATTTCAATTTTCTTAAATTTACTGAGGCTTGATTTGTGACCCAGGATGTGATGTATCCTGGAGTATGTTCCGTGTGCACTTGAAAAGAAAATGTAATCTGCTGTTTTTGGATGGAATGTCCTATAAATATCAATTAAATCTATGTGGTCTGTTTTGTCATTTAAACCTTGTATTTCCTTATTAATTTTCCATTTGGATGATCTGTCCATTGGTGTAAGTGAGGTGCTAAAGTCCCCAACTATTATTGTGTTACTGTCAATTTCCTCTTTTATAGCTGTTAGCAGTTGCCTTATGTATTGAGGTTCTCCTATGTTGGGTGCATATATATTTATAATTGTTATATCTTCTTCTTGGATTGATCGCTTGATCATTATGTAGTGTCCTTCCTTGTCTCTTGTAACATTCCTTATTTTAAAGTCTATTTTATCTGATATGAGTATTGCTCCTCCAGCTTTCTTTTGATTTCCATTTGCATGGAATATCTTTTTCCATACCCTCACTTTCAGTCTGTATGTGTCCCTAGGTCTGAAGTGGGTCTCTTGTAGACCTCATATATATGGGTCTTGTTTTTGTATCCATTCAGCCAGCCTATGTCTTTTGCCTGGAGCATTTAATCCAGTTGCATTTAAGGTAGTTATCAATAAGTATGTTCCTATTACCATTTTCTTAATGTTTTGGGTTTGTTTTTATAGGTGTTTTCCTTCTCCTGTGTTTCCTGCCTGGAGAAGTTCCCTTAGTATTTGTTGTAAAGCTGGTTTGGTGGTGCTGAATTCTCTTAGCCTTTGCTTGTCTGTAAAGGTTTTAATTTCTCTGTTGAATGTGAATGAGATCCTTGCTGGGTAGAGTAATTTTGGTTGTAGGTTTTTCCCTTTCATCACTTTAAATATATCATGCCACTCCCTTCTGGCTTGTAGAGTTTCTGCCGAGAAATCAGCTGTTAACCTTGTGGGGGTCCCCTTATATGTTATTTGTTGTTTTTCTCTTGTTGCTTTCAATAATTGCTTTGTCTTTAATTTTTGTCAATTTGATTACTATGTGTCTCAGCACATTTCTCCTTGGGTTTATACTGCCTGGGACTCTGCACTTCCTGGACTTGGGTGGCTATTTCCTTTCCCTTGTTAGGGAAGTTTTTGACTATATATCTTCAAATATTTTCTCGGGTCCTTTCTCTCTCTCTTCTCTTTCTGGGACCCCTATAATTTGAATGTTGTTGCATTTAATGTTGTCCCAGAGGTCTCTTAGGCTATCTTCATCTCTTTTCATCCTTTTTCTTCATTGTGTTCTGTGGCAGTGAATTCCAGCATTCTGTCTTCCAGGTCATTTATCTGTTCTTCTGCCTCAGTTATTCTGCTATTGATTACTTCTAGTGTATTTTTAATTTCAGTTATTGTATTGTTCATCTCTGTTTGTTTGTTCTTTTTTTTTTTTTTTTTTTTTTTTTTTTTTTTTTTTTTTGCGGTATGCGGGCCTCTCACATTGTGGAGCACAGGCTCTGGACGTGCAGGCCCAGCAGGCATGGCTCACGGGCCCAGCTGCTCCATGGCATGTGGGATCTTCCCAGACCGGGGCACAAACCCATGTCACCTGCATCGGCAGGCGGACCCTCAACCACTGCGCCACCAGGGAAGCCCTGTTTGTTTGTTCTTTATTTCTTGTAGATATTCTTTAATTCTTCTAGGTCTTTGTTTAACATTTCTTGTATCTTCTCAATATTTGCCTCCATTCTTTTTATGAGGTCCTGGATCATCTTCAGTATCATTATTTTGAATTCTTTTTTTGGAAGGTTTCCTATCTCCATGGCATTTAGTTGTTTTCTGGGGTTTTATCTTTTTCCTTCATCTGATATATAGCTCTCTGCCTTTTCATCTTGTCTATCTTTCTGTGAATGTGGTTTTTGTTCCACATGCTGCAGGATTGTAGTTCTTCTTGCTTCTGCTCTCTGCCCTCTGGTAGATGAGGCTATCTAAGAGTATTGTGCAAGTTTCCTGTTGGGAAGGACTGGTGGTGGGTATATCTGGGTGTTGCTCTGGTGGGCAGAGCTCATTAAAACTTTAATCCACTTGTCTGCTAATGGGTGTGGCTGGGTTCCCTCCCTGTTGGTTGTCTGGCCTGAGGTAACCCAACACTGGAGCCTACTCGGCTCTTTGGTGGGGCTAATGGTAGACTCTGGGAGGGCTCACGCCAAGGAGTACTTCCCAGAACTTCTGCTGCCAGGGTCCTTTTCCTCATGGTGAGCCACAGCCACCGCCGCCTCTACAGGAGACCCTCCAACACTAGCAGGTAGGTCTGGTTCAGTCTCCTATGGGGTCACTGCTCCTTCCCATGGGTCCTGATGTGCACACTACTTTGTGTGTGCCCTCCAAGAGTGGAATCTGTTTCCCCCAGTCCTGTCAAAGTCTTGTAATCAAATCCCAGTAGCCTTCGAAGTCTGATTCTCTAGGAATTCTTCCTCCCATTGCCAGACCCCCAGTTTGGGAAGCCTGACGTGGGGCTCAGAACCTTCACTCCAGTGGGTGGACTTCTGTGGTATAAGTGTTCTCCAGTTTGTGAGTCACCCACCCAGCAGTTATGGGATTTGATTTTATTGTGATTGCACCCCTCCTACCATCTCATTGCGGCTTCTCCTTTGTCTTTGGATGTGGAGTATCATTTTTGGTGAGTTCCAGTGTCTTCCTGTCGATGATTGTTAGTTGTGACTCCGGTGCTCTTGCAAGAGGGAGTGAGCACACATCCTTCTACTCCGCCATCTTGAATTGAAATATTGACACATATAAGAAAGAGCACAAGACTGACAGGAGACCAGAAATATAGTCACTGGCTGTGTCACTCAATAGTTTAGGGACTGGGAACAAATTAATTGTTGATCTCTCTGGGCTTCATTCATTTTGATGTGTCTAAAATTAGATGATTGGATTAAATCATCATTAAGTTCCATCTGTGGTTCTCTCATTACAGAAAAAAATTTGTCTTAGCAATTTTTTCTTTAATTGTAAGAGATATTTAAGACAACAAATTATAAACACCATTATCCTGTGGTGGCAAATACATCAGAAGTATTCAGTATATGTTTATGTGCTGGCTGATTATCTTATGTAAACTGTTGAGGATGAAAAGTAAAGTGCCTAATACCAGTCTTCAGGTCCTTTTTGTTTTTCCAAATGTGTATCATCTGTTTTTATATATTTTGTACTGGCTGCTGAATGGGAGGAGGCTACAAGGATTTGTCCAAGTTTAGATAATCACAACATATATATTTCCAGAGTAGTGGATCAGTAGTTTTTATTTATTTATTTTTAACATCTTTATTGGAGAATAATTGCTTTACAGTTGTTTGTTAGTTTCTGCTTTATAACAAAGTGAATCAGCTATACATATATCCCCATTATCTCCTCCCACTTGAGTCTTCCTCCCACCTTCCCTATCCCACCCCTCTCTTAGTCTTTACCAAAATCATCTGGAGAGCTTGCAAGAAATGCAAATTTTGATTAGTAAGACAGGTACCATACTTAGAGAAAACTACCATAGACGTTAAAGAAGTTCTTGAGTTCAACTTCTAACTCTGTCACTTATTAGCTCCACATTTAACCTCAACCCTCTTGGATGCCACTGCTGACTACCTGATCTAACTCCTCTGTGTGGTTCATCCCCCATCATAGGCTCAAGATCAACTGAGTTGGTTACCTAATTTGTTCTCCTCTTGGGTAAGGAAAGGCCCCTCGGTGAATGTTATTATCCATTTTCCTTAATACACAGTTTAAGTTATCCAATGTGAGGCCATTTTGTCTCCTTTTCTCCTCCATGTTTCCTCTCCTGTGCAGGCATGCCTACCATACCTCTGCCTCAAATATAGCTATTATATATCAAGAGAGTCAGTGTTAAATAAGTTTTAAATGTACCCTCCTTACAGCTCTTGTAATTTCCCATTCATGTGCACAAACTCAAGTGTATAACCTCTGTGTACAAAACCCAGAGCCAATCCTACACCTGCGTTACTACTGTCCCACTGACCTATCCCACAGCATTCAACATTTCCCTGTATTCTGTCTGTTGTGTGTGGTAATTATGAAATCAGGGGAGACTGCTTGAAAAGAAGCTGTATTTGGGCTGGGTTTTGAAGAAAGGGACAGGATTTCTGCAGAGAATGGAGAGAAAGGGCATTCCAGAAAAAAGCAATAGCGTAAGAGAATAAAGCATTAGTTCTCAAAGTTTAGTGTGCACAAGAAATGCCTAGGGATTTTGTTAAGAATGCAGATTCCTGGGCCACACCAAGAGAGATTCTGATTAGATTGGTCTGGAATGGAACCCAGGGAGCTGTATTTTTAATAATTACTTAAGGTGATTTTTACATAGCTATTCATGAGCAAGATCTTGAAAAATAGTAAACTGATAAAAATATAGTCTATCCAGGGACTTCCCTGGCAGTCCAGTGGTCAAGACTCTGTGCTTCCACTGCAGGGAGCATGGGTTCGATTCCTGGTCAGGGACCCACATGCCACACAGTGTGGCCAAAAATTAAAAATTATATATAGTCTATCCTTATACATATTGGAACCTACTGTGGGTTCTATACCCAAAAAATACCATTTGACTCAATTAAGTTGATCAAGTATTTATCAAACCTCTATTATGAGCTGTCTCTCTATATTAAAACAGTGGTTCTCAAAGTGTAATCTCTGGACCAGCACCATCAGCATCACTTGAGAATCTGTCAGAAATGCAAATTATGGGGCTCTACCTCAGACCTACTGAGTCAGAAACTCTGAAGTAGGGGTTCAGTGATCTGGTTTAAGCAAGCCTTCTATATGATTTTGATGCCTGAGGAGTTTGGGAACCAGTCCTCTAGACTGGTATGAGCTTTGTGTAACATAGTTGACCTTCACATTTGCTATTAGATCCTCTCAGTCCAAACCAGTATTTTAAAAACAGGAGTGGAGAGAGACTTACCTCATAATTTAATTTAGCAAAATAAAAATAGCCAATGTGTGTAAAAAGCTGGTGATTTCTTTTTCCACACTGGTTAAAAATAGTAAAGAATTTTGAAATGGTTTTCTTAGAGGACATTACCTAATTTAGTTGTTTAAACCAATGGATATGATGGCATGATTTCATTTTCATATGAATATGTAAATTATACATGTTTGTTACTATTCTTTCAACATAATTGTAATTAACATATAGAAATGCAATTTTATTCTAGCCTAGAGCAGGGTTTTTCACCTTTTGTTGCACATCAGAACCACCTGGGAAACTTAAAAAGTAGATGCCTAGATGTGCCTCCTCCCTCCATTCTGATTGTATTGATCTATATTGGTGCATCAGCACTGGATATCTTTTAAGAACTCTTCTGGGGATTCTTATGAAAAGCCAGGTTTGAGAACCACTGGCTAGACTTTTCTACGTGGCTCTTATCTTGCTTTAGCCTCTAAGCTCTATGTTTAACAGCAAATGTATCCTTAAAAAATGCAACAATGAAAGATTTCAGATAAAAATAGAATTTTGAAAAAGCAATAATGGTTATCAGGTCAAGAAACTATAATTCAGACCTCTTCCACTGGATGATCAGTGGATTATTTAATATTCTTTGGTGATTGAAATCTGGACTGTAGCGTTCTTGAAATCAGGGAATGTATTTTGTCATTTTTATATCCTTACTGTCAGGCATACAGAATAGACACTCAAAAGGATGTGTGGACATGGGGGAGGGAAGGGGAAGGTGGGATGAATTGGGAGATTAGGTTTGACATAAATATACTACCATTTGTAAAATAGATAGCTAGTGGAAACCTGCTATATAGTTCAGGGACCTCAGCTTGGTGCTCTGTGGTGACCTAGGTGGGTGGGCTGGGGGTGGGGAGGGAGGTCCAAGAGGGAAGGGATATATGTATACATATAGCTGATTCACTTCATTGTACAGCAGAAACTAATACAACATTGTAAAGCAATTATACTCCAATAAAAAGAAGTATTTGTTGAATAAATGAAAGGGAGGGAAGGAGTAAAATGTGAGCGAGCCAATTAACCGGCAATTGTTATCTATCTTCTCATCTACTGTTTTCAAATATTATTCTAGGATTGTGTTTTTATCTATTGTTTTCACATATTATTCTAGAATTGTGGGCAAAGAAGCAAATAAATAACAAATATGGTTCTTATACTCTGAGAATTTATAATTTCAAGATGTATAGATATGTTTATAATTAAAAATGCAAGGTAGGTTAAAATTTTTATCAAAAATATAAAACTTAAATGGTACTACATTTCATAAGATGAAGAGCTTACAGTGGGTTGGAGTAACCAGGAAAGATTTCATGGAGAAAGTGGAACTTGAGCAGATGGAAGAAATAGGAAGAGTAATCCAATAAGGAAGAACATTATGAGCATGGATGGAGAGGAATTTTGGGAGCTAAACTTGAAAAAATAGGTTTGGGCAAGATTTTGGAGAGTTTTTGATGCAAATTAAAGTGTTTGAAATTAAAGTGTTTGACCTTTTGAATTTTATCTTATGGATGAAAGAGAGGCATTTGTGTGTTTTGTGGTTTGTTGGTTTTTAGCAGGGGAGAGACATGACAAAAATAACATTTTAGACATATTATTCTGGTAATAGACTAGCTATCAACGGGCAGATGGAGGTTGGCATTGATGATGGCTGAGCAAATTATGAAGGTGTTGAAAATACAGGCCACTGAAAGTCATGCGTGGAATTATACCATGACAGTGGGAACATACAGGAAAGGACAGATGGTGAACTTGTAGCCACAGATGGTTAACCACAACATCCAATTATGTATATATATGTATATATTACTATGTATGTATTAATTTTATATATATATATATATAAAATGCCAAATATGTGCCAGGCAATGTACTAGGCATTGAAGGTACATCTAGGGCTGATATACAAGATATTTAAGAAACAGTACAACATGGGCATCCTAGGCTTTCACCAGTCAAAACTCATGAAGTCCATTAGGTTTTACCAGTATTTACTGACTGACTGTCAGTCCCAGATAAAGCAGTGAACAAAACAGTCTGTGCCTTCATGGAGCTCTTAAATTTGTAAAGGATATGTTTGGTGCCAGGGTGTCATGAGGGAAAAGACAGCCTGCATAAAGTTATGACACTAAAAATGTTCTCCTGGACAATAAATATGTGGAATTAATTGGGTCACCCCTTGATTATTTTCTGAATTTCTAATTTCTTTTTTCCTTTCATTCTGTATTAAACTATCCCTTTTGGCATGTCCTCCATGGCTCTTGTGGCCTACTGTACAACCTATTCTCTCTGTAAATTGAACCTATTTACTTGTTACTTTCAGTTACAAGCTTTGCATGCTCTAGTTTTAAACACTTCCCAAATCTAAGTTGTGCCACATGTGACAGATCCATCAAGATTTAGTGATATTTGAGGCCATGTCATGGTAATCATTGTATCAAGGTTTTGAGCTTGGTTAAAAGGAGAGAGAGGGAGGGAGGGAAAGA
>NW_006793272.1:2785802-2868493 GCF_000442215.2 Lipotes vexillifer
GGAAAGAGAGAGAAAGAGAATGTTAAAAACATTAACAAAGTTGGTCCAAGTTTACTGGTTGCTAGAGAAGTTTTTTTTAGGTCAAGTTGTTTTTTCTAGACCTCTTAATGATTGCACTTTTGCATAATCAATGGGATCACCTTTGCAGTAAATCCTTTCTGCTTGTTAAAATGTCTGAAAACACCAGACTGACTATTTTTCAGGCTGTTTCTTAATTACCTTTAATCAGGTATCATTTTTCAAATCATTCATTAAAAGTGCTATCTTTTACACAAAGGACATTCTCAACAATTAAACACTGGCAAAATGAAGTGTGTTATTGAAACACTAGGGGAGGTCAGTTTTTCAGAGTACCAATATATTTTTTTAAAGGATCAATCTTTTTTTTTTAATGTATTTATTTATTTATTTGCCTACATTGGGTCTTCGTTGCTGCACACGGGCTTTTTCTAGTTTCAGCAAGCGGGGGCTAATCTTCATTGTGGTACACAGGGCTCTCATTGCGGTAGGTTCTTGCTGCATAGCACTAGTTCTAGGCACGCGGGCTTCAGTAGTTGTGGCTCTCAGGCTCAGTAGTTGTGGCACACGGGCTTAGTTGCTCCTCGGCATGTGGGAATCTTCCCGGACCAGGGCTCGAACCCATGTCCCATGCATTGGCAGGCGGATTCTTAACCACTGCGCCACCAGGGAAGTCCGGGAGTACCAATATTTAAGACCATTTTATTGTCTAAGACTTCTGTTTAAAAACAAAGAAAAAGAACAAAGAAAAAGAACACCTTTATTTTTCTTTTATAAATATAATAGTTTATTGTAAAAAGTACTTTGAAGATACAGAAAAAAATTTAATGTTAACTAGAAGCACTCATATTTGTACAACAAAGACACCAAAAAAGTCTAGTAATTACTTCAACACTTTTTTCTATGCATAGTACAATGCTTTGTATATAATTTTGTATCCTAATAATTTATATACTATTATAGGGTAAGCATTTCCACGTGTCCCTATATATTTTTCTAAAATACGGTTATAATTGCTATATAATGTTATATCATATGGATGTGTACCATGCTTTAACCCCATAAGCAAAACTCACTTTTCTGCATTTCTGATCATATCCCTAGGATAAAAACCTATATTTGTAGTTATTATGCCCAAATATATGAATATCTATAAAGCCCTTTATATATTTTATTATCCAGAAAGATTATACCCATCTACACATCCAGCAGTATATATATGAGAATATCTTTCCCACTGTATTCTCATCAGAATTGAACAGTATCACATAAAAAAAAAAAAAAGAAGGCAATCATTTGTGGTTCTAGTAAACTGGCAAACCAGGTGCCCATATTGACTCTCCCATGAAAAACAAAACAAAATGAATAAAAACACTTTATAAATCTTCTTGAATACATCTATAAGCTGAAAAGAAAAGAAGAAATTATTATTCAGTGACCAAATGAAAGCAGAGATCCAAAAGGGCTAAGCAGCTCTCCAAAGCCAACTTTTACTTTAAGAGCATATGCTGAGACTAACAAACTTTGTTTTTCACAGTCCTGTGGAGTTCAGGGAAAAGGAGACAAAGCCCATAATCTACCTAAAATGGAGAATCTAACAGGAGATCCTTCTACAAATCTTGGTCCCCAAAGAGACACACCTACAGTTTAAGGGTTAACTAGAAATAAATCTGTTATCCAGGAGACTGCAAGGAAAACTGTACTACCTGCTTTGAACCTTGGTAGGAATGTGAGGTAATCTCCTCTTGAGATTTTGAAATAGCAAGCTAGTCTTTACATAGGTTTACAGCCCAAATACCACCTATGTAGCCTGGAAAACCTAAAGCTGAGTATTTAGTTTAAAGCAAACCCAGACTGGTGGTTTCTTCAAGTGCCTAACAGAACCAAACTCAAATCCTTTTTTGAGTGAACTCACCTTTATCCCAAGCTCAAAATAATTGCCATAGATAGAGATCAAAGGAAAATGAGAAAAAAATAAACTTATGAAGAAGTAACCATGAGTGAGAGCCAGTAGGAACAAAAGAAAATAGAATAAGATCTGATAGGTATTTTTGTACCTATCAGACTCGGTATAAAATAAGTTTGTTTTCTATATTTCAATGAACTAAAGAGAGAATTAAAAATATAAGTGGAGGGACTTCCCTGGTGGTGTAAGTAGCTATTAAAATAAATCATACAGAACCCATTGTAATGGAATATATTAGAATTGAAATTGAAAACTTTATGGATGTGTTTAACAATGATTACACACAATTAGAGTTTTAGAGAGCTATAATAAAGAATGGAAGGAAATATATACAGAACACAACCTGAAGAGATGGGAAATATGAAAGAGGGGTTAACAGACTTGTAAGATAGATTGAGAAGATCTAACACACATTTATCAGAGATCCAAAAGCAAAAGGAATTGAGAGTGAAACAGGGGAAATATTTGAAGTTATAATGATTGAACTTTCTGTAAAACTATTAGAAGACATCAATACATGGATTCAAGAAGGCTAACTAATCCCAAGCAAGATTTAAAGAAATAAATCAACACCTAGAGACATTATGTTGATACTATAGAATACCAAAGACAAAGCGATCTGAAAACACCTGGCAAACTAGAGTTCTATAACCAGCAAAAATATCTTTGAGGCAGAAAATATGATCCAAGAAGGAAGATTTGAAAAGCAGAAAGGTGTGCTGAAGAAATAAAATCGCAAGTACATGGGTAAACATAAACATACACAGAATATTTAAAATAATAATGATGATGTCTTGAGGGATAAGAAGGATAAAACTAAATATTAGATAATGGTAACATATAAGTCAAGAGGAGGTTTGTTAAAATGGATCAGGCTTACTGTTCTAAGGTTCTTACATTATTCACTTGGAGGGTAAGTATACTGATTAACTTTGAATTTCAAGTGATTGTTATCATAGAGGCAACAGTATCTGACCACAAAGTGACTAAGTTAGAAATCAGCAGGTAACTACAAAAGCCCCACATACCTCAAAATGAAGATACACTCTTCAGTAATTACCAAATCAAAGGAGAAACAAAAATGGACCTTATGAAATACTTGGAAATTTAAAAAATGTAACATAAAATTTAGATCCAGCTAAGTCAGTAGAGGGAAATTATAATAGCCTTAAATGTGTATATTTAAAGAAAAGAAAAGTCTGGAAGTTAATGACAAGCATATATATCAAGAATTCCAGAAAAAGAATAGAAAAATAAATGTAAAGAAGTGATAAGTAAGGAAAGAACAAAACTAGAGATTAGTGAAATACAAAATAAACATAGAATAGAGAGGATCAACAGAGCCAACAGTTTTCTAGGAAGAAAAATAAAATGGACAAATCACTGTCAAAAAGTGAGCAAGGGATAGAAAAGTAAAAGACATGGTACAAATGTACAGTATTTAGGGAAGCAGAAGGATATATATAAAAAACTGCACCTGTTCTTAAAAAGATAAGAGGGTATAATGAACAATTTTATGTCAGTACATTTGATACCTTATGTACTTGGAAAGATCCCTAGAAAAACATAACATATGAAGTGTCTCAAGAAGAAATATAAACTCCTAATTTATCTGTCTCAGATAAATGTGGTGTATATATATACCACATCTTCTTTATCCATTCATCTGTCAATAGACATTTAGGTTGCTTCCATGTCTTGGCTATTGTAAACAGTGCTGCTATGAACATTGGGGTGAATGTATCTTTTCAAATTAGAATTTTCTCTGGATATATGTTCAGGGGTGGGATTGCTGGATCATATGGCAACTTTAGTTTTCTAAGGAACCTGCATACTGTTTTCCATACTGGCTACACCAATTTATGTTCTCTCCAGCAATGTAGAAGGGTTCCCTTTTCTGCACACCCTCTCTAGCATTTATTATTTATAGACTTTTTAATGATGGCCATTCTGACTTGTGTGAAGTGATACCTCACTGTAGTTTTGATTTGCATTTCTCTGATTGGTGAAGCTGAGCATCTTTTCATGTGCCTATTGGCCATCTGTATGTCTTCTTTGGAGAAATGTCTATTTAGGTCTTCTTAATAATCCAAAGAGGATTATTCTTGAGCATTAAAAATCTAGTGGAATTTGCTTTGCTAGTGGAATTTAGACTAGCTTGGAACCCATCACCTCTTTCTTCTGTCCTAGTTCTCCCTTTTGTAATGGGACTGTCTATCCTATAACCATCCTAACCATTACATTTTGAAAGCAGATAACTTGTCTGGGTTCACAGGGCTCCAGATGAAGAAGAATTTTGCATCAGTATGAATCATACCTCAAGTTTCACCCATACCTCATTTAGATGATTATTTAGATGAAACTTTGGACTAAGAGTGAATGCTGGAATGGATTAAGACTTTTGGGCATGTTGGGATGGGGTGAATGTATTTTGCATGTGACAAGGACATGAATTTTGAGGATCCAGGTGGTGGAGTGTTATGGACTGAAATGGGCCCCCTCCCCAATTCATATGCTGAAGCCCTTATCCCCAGTGTAATTATATTTGGACATAGAGCCTTTACAGTGGTAATTAAGGTTAAATGAGGTCATAAGGTTGGGGCCCTAATCCAATATGACTGGTGTTCTTATAAGAACAGGAAGAGAGGGCTTCCCTGGTGGCGCAGTGGTTGAGAGTCCGCCTGCAGATTCAGGGGACACGGGTTCATGCGCCGGTCTGGGAAGATCCCACATGCCACGGAGCAGCTAGGCCTGTGGGCCATGGCCTTGGCCGCTGAGCCTGCGCATCCGGAGCCTGTGCTCTGCAATGGGAGAGGCCACAGCAGTGAGAGGCCTGCATACCGCCCCCCCCCCCAAAAAAAACAAAAACCCAATAATGCAAATAAAAAAGAAATATATATATAAAAAAAAGAACAGGAAGAGGTACCATGGATGCCTGTGCATAGATAAAAGGTCATGTTGAGGACACAGTGAGAAGGTGACCTTCTTCAAGGCAAGGAGAGAGGCCTTATGAGAAACCAAACTGCCAATACTTAAGTCTTGGACTTTTAGCCTCCAGAACTGTAAGAATATTAATTTCTGTTGTTTAAGTCACCCAGTCTGTGGCATTTTGTCATGGTAGCCCTAGCAAACATGTTGAGGATGTGGGGAAATTGAAACCCTCATATATTGCTGGTGGGAATGTAAAATGTTTCAGTTATTACAGCAGATAGTTTGGGGGGTTCCTCAAAAAGCCAAGTACAGGATTACCATGTAACTTTGCAGTTCCAATCTAGGGATATATGTAAAGGAACTGAAAGCATGGATCCAAACAAATATTTGTATGTCAGTGTTACTTGCAGCTTTATTTACAATAGCCAAAAGGGATAAACCACCCAAGTGCCCATCAACAGATAATGGAGAAATGGAGAAAATAAATTTGTATTGTTTAATCCACTCTGTGGTATTTTGTTACAGCAGCACTATCAAACAAAGATATATATTTTTACCTAACAAGAGAGTCCTAAGTTACATGAAGAAAATACTGAAAGAATTGAAGAGAAAATTTACCAATGATAGTTTTAGACTTTAATACCTCACTTTCAGTAGTAGATAGAACAGTTATGCAGAAGATCAAAAAGGAAATAGAGGACATGAATAATACTATAAATCAACTAGACATAAAAGGTATTTATAGAATATTCTACCTTTCAAACAGTAGAATACACATTCTTCAGTGCACATGGAAGATTGCCCAGGATAGACTGCATGCTATGCCTTAAAATAAGCATCAATACATTAAAAATATTAAAATCATACAACATATGTTTGTTAATTGCAATGAAATAACATTGGAAACAAGTAAAAGCAATTTTGGAAATTCACGAATATGTGGAAATTTAAAAATATAGTTGTAAATAACCAGTGAGTCAAAAAAATTACAAAGAAAATTAGAAAATCCTTTTGGGAGGAATGAAAATGAGAACACAATGTACAAAAACTTATGGGTTATAGCTAGTGCTCAGGGAAATTTATAACTTTAAATGTCCATATTAAAACACAATAAAGCTCTCAAATCAGTAACCATACCTTCCATCTAAGACACTGGAAAAAAATGTAGTCAAACTAAATCCAAAGCAAGAAGAATGAAGAAAATAATGGAGATTAGGGAAGAAACTAATGAAATAATAAACAGAAAACTAATAGAGATAATTAAGGTAACCAAAAGTTGGTTCTTTGAAAAAATAAACAAAATTGACATATCTAGACTGATCAAAAAAGTTTTTGAGAGAAGAATCAAAATCAGAAATAAAAGGGGAGACATCACTATTGGCCTTAGAGAGATAAAAAGGATTATAAGGGAATATGGTGAACAATTTTATGCTAACAAGTAGATAACTAAGATAAAATGTAAAAGTTCCTAGCCAATAAAAATGATTACTTTTGCTTCCTGATTCAGTGAGGAGCTTGGAAGTCACCACTCTCATCTTGAAAATAAGAAAACTGAACAAACTGAAAATCAGCAACATTTCTTTTAATCCATCAGAGAATTGAGATCATAGATCAAACTGCTGCCCCTCCAAATTGGAGTGAGGGACAGGTGAATACAGAGAGTCACAGTTTACTGGAACAGTAGCCCAGGAGCAGAAATCTCAATCAACAAATTTCTGGAGGCTCAATGTGAACAAATTTGAGAGTTAAGAACTCCAGGGGGAATATAAGCCTTGGCAGAGTGTGAAGGTTCACATTTTGTGAGTTTACCTCCAGGAGCCTTACCAGGTTCTCACAGTGAAAACTAGGTAAAAATTCCCTCATGCTTCTGGTAGGAAGAGGGGAAAAGTAGCCATTTTGAAATATACCGAGAGCATTCTGTTCTCGTTAACAAGGCCTGCCTTCAAGGGGAAACTATTTCCAGATCTTAATTTACTGGGGTTTTTACCAACCTGGAGAAGGGGAAATCACCAACTCCGCCCCATCTAGCCTTCCACCTAGAGGAAGGATAATACCGATACAGCATTCTCTAGCCTTCTGTTTTACCTAACCAGGGGAAAAAACTGAGAAGCACTTGTGAAGGTCAAGCCCAGAGGCACAGATTTATTAAAAGACTGAAACCTAATTGTCGGACTATAGTACCCTTTCCCTCCTCCAGCACATTACCACCATATCAATAGGGCTCCTGTATAACAGAGAAATACAGTGGAAAGAACTGCACATTTCAGACCTTATTAAGAAGTCTCCAGGGAAGTCCAAAGACAACAGGAGACAAAAACAAGTAAACCAGAGGAAATTTTAGTCTCTGACATATATAGCAAACAGTAAACACAGCCTAACTCCTAGCCAGATAAACATAAAACTTCACCTTAAAGGCCTGTTGAGCTCAGTTCCTTTTACCCAGCACAAGATATTAAAAGGCATGCTAAAAGACAAAAACATATAGTTTGGAGAGAGAGAGCTATCATCATAACCTAAACTCAGATATCATCAAAATGTTGGAATTATCAGACAAGTAAGTTTAAAACAACTATGATGAATTAGCTAAGGGCTCTAATGGAAAAAGTGGAAACAAGCAAGAGATGGATAATGTAAGCAGAGAGATGGAAACTCTAAGAATCAAAAGGAAATGCTAGAAATACAGTTGATATACTAAGAGAGGAGAAAAATTAAAATCATATAAAATGTTCAATTGAAACTACATAAGGCAGAAAATAATAGAGACAAAAAAGCAAATGGGAATTCCCCGGTGGTCCAGTGGTTAGGACTCCACTCTCACTGCTGAGAGCCTGGGTTCAATACCTGGACATCAGGGAACTATTGATAAAATCCCACAAGCTGTGTGGCGTGGCAAAATAAATAAATAAAAATTAAAATTAAAAAACAGATAAGGAAAAGAAATGAAGAACAAGGGCAAGAAATAAAAACAGGGCTTCCCTGGTGGCGCAGTGGTTGAGAGTCCACCTACTGATGCAGGGGACGTGAGTTTGTGCCCCCGTCCAGGAAGATCCCACAATGCCATGGAGCTGTTGGGCCTGTGAGCCATGGCCACTGAACCTGTGCGTCTGGAACCTGTGCTCTGCAATGGGCTAGGCCACAACAGTGAGAGGCCCATGTACTGCAAAAAAAAAAAGAAAGAAAAAGAAAAATAAAAACAGTAGCAAACAAAAACAGTAGATTAAGATATTAATCTGACTATGTCAATAATCACTTTAAACATCAATGGTCTAAATACACAAATTAAAAGACAGAGATTACCCAAGTGGATATGAAAACAAGTCTATATATTTTCTATAAGAAACTATGTGTTGGACTTCCCTGGTGGTGCAGTGGTTAAGAATCTGCCTGCCAATGCAGGGGACGTGGGTTCAATCCCTGGTCCAGGAAGATCCACATGCCGTGGAACAACTAAGCTTGTGTGCCACAACTACTGAGCCTACGCACCACAACTACTGAAGCCCGTGCACCCTAGAGTCTGTACGCTGCAACTACTGAAGCCCACACACTCTAGGGCCCGTGTGATGCAACTACTGAGCCCGCATGCTGCAACTACTGAAGCCCGCATACCTAGAGCCCAGACTCTGCAGCAAGAGAAGCCACCACAATGAGAAGCCTGCGCACCACAACAATGAGTAGCCCCCGCTTGCTGCAACTAGAGAAAGCCCATGTGCAGCAACAGAGATCCAACACAGCCAAAAAAAAATCACAACAAACTATATGCTGTCTACAAGAAACCTCCATTAAATATACATACACAGAAAAAAGTGTAGGGATGGAGAAAGATAAACCATTTTAATAATAAAAGAAAAGTAGGGTAGTTAAATTAATATCTATATTATATCCAGACAAAGCAGACTTCAGAGTAAGGAAAAGTGTCAGTGATACAGAGGGGCATTACATAATGATAAAGGAGTCAATTCTCTGAGAAGACATAGTGATCCTGAATGTGTGTGCACCTAACAACAGAGTATCAACATATGTGAGGCCAAAACAAATAGAATTGCAAGGAGAAATAAATGAATCCACTATTATAGTTGGAGACTTCGACACCCCTCTATCAGTAATTGACAGATCCTGCCAGTACAAAAATAATAAGGACATAGTTGAACTGAACAACACCATGAATCAACTGGATCTAATTGACATTTACAAAACACTTCATCCATTGGGAGATTGGGATTGACATATATACACTAATATGTATAAAATAATAAGAATGTGCTGTATAAAAAATAAAATTCAAAAAAAACCCCACTTCATCCAATAGCAACAGAATGAATATTTTTATCAAACTCATAGAGCATTTACCAAGATAAACCATGTTCTGGACCATAAAACACAACTTAATGAATTTAAAAGATTATTAATCACATAAAATATGCTCTCAAACCACAATGGAATTGAACAAGAAATCAATAATGAAAAGATAGTTGAAAAACACTAAGCCTGGAGATTAAACAACACACTTCCAAATAACACATGGGTCAAAGAAGCCTCAAGAGAAATTAAAAAATATTTTGAGGTAAGTGAAAATACAACTTAGCAACTTTGTGGGATGCAGCAAAAACAATGCTTAAAGGTAATTCTGTAACGTTTCATGCGTATACTAGAAAGAAGGAAAGATCTAACATTAATAATCTAAGCTTCCACCTTAGGAAACTGGAAAAAGAAGAGCAAATTAAATCTAAGTAAGCAGAAGAAAAGGAATATAAAAATTAGAGAATATCTCTTAGAAGATAACAGAGGGAATACTTCCTAACTCATTCTGTGAAACTAGTAGTACCAAAATCAGGTAAAGATATTACAGGAAAGGAAAACTATACACCAATATCTCTTATAAACATAAGTACAAAAATATTAACAAATGAAATCCAACAATGTGTTAAAAAATTTCATAACATGAATAAGTGAGGTTAATTCTGTATATGCAGGATGGTTCATCATTTGAAATTAGACTAATATAATCCTTCACAGCAGACTAAGGAAGAAAAATCATATAATATCAACAGATACAGAAAAAGCATTGACAAAATCCAACACCCATTCATGATTTAAAAAATTCTCAGTAAATTATTAATAAAGGGGATCTTTCCCAGCTTGATAAACAACATCTACAGAAAGCCTTCAGCTAATATCATACTTGGTAAGAAACCAGGTGATTTCCTGCTAATATCAGGAAGAAGACAATGTTGTTCTCTCTCACCACTCTTAGTCAGCATTGTCTTGGAAGTCTTTACTAATGCAAAAAGAATAGAAAAGGAAATTAAAGGTATACGGATTGTGGGCTTCCCTGGTGGCGCAGTGGTTGAGAGTCCGCCTACCGATGCAGGGGGCACGGGCTCGTGCCCCGGTCCGGGAAGATCCCGCATGCCGCGGAACCTGTGCGTCCAGAACCTGTGCTCCGCAACGGGAGAGGCCACAACAGTGAGAGGCCCGCGTACCACAAAAAACAAACAAACAAAAAAAAACGTGTACGGATTGGGAAGGAATAAATAAAGCTGTTTTTGTTTGTAAATGATATGATTGTAGAAAATTCCAAGAATTAACAAGAAAACCCTCTTGGAACTAATAAGCAATTATAGCAAGGTTGTAGTATAAAAGGTTAATATACAATGATAAATTGCTTTACTATATTGCAGCAATGAAAATTGGAATTTGGAATTAAAAACACAACACCATTTACGTATTGCTAGGTTTTCTTACATTTTGTTGAGGATTTTGTGTCTATATTCATAAGAGATATTGGCTGGTAGTTTATTTTCTTGGCATAATTTTGTCTAGTTTTGTCAGAGCATTATAGAATGATGTGAGAAGTGTTCTATTTTTGGAAGATTGTGTGAAGGATTGGTATTAATTCTGCTTTAAGTATTTGGGATAATTCATCAGTGATGCTACTGAACCTGGATTTTTCGTTCCGGGAAGGTTCTAAATGAAGAATTTCATGTTTTTGTTTGTTATAGGTCTATTCATATTTTCTGTGTCATACTTGAGTGAGTTTCAGAAGTTTTTTTTTTAATTAATATGTTTTATATTTTAGAACAAATTTACATTAACAGAAAGATTGAGTGGATAGTACAGTTTCTGTAACCCCATCATATCCCCTCCTACAAAATTTCTCAAATTGTTATTAACATCTTACATTAATATGGTATATTTGTTACAATGATGAACTAATATTGATACATTATTGTTAACTAAAGTCGATAGTTTACATTGGTGTTCACTCTCTGTGTTGTATATTCTATGAGTTTTGACAAATGTATAATGACATATATCCACAATTATAGTATCATACATAGCATGTTCATTGCCCTAGAATCTTCTGCACTCTGGCTTGCCATCCATCCCTATTCCCTAACCCCTGGAAACCACTGATCTTTTTACTATCTCCATAGTTTTGTCTTTTCCAGAATGTCATATGGTTGGAATCATACAGTATGTAGCGTTTTCAGATTGGCTTCTTTCACTTAGGAATATACATGTAAAATTTCTACATGCCTTTGTGGCTTAATAACTCATTTTTTATCATTGAATAATATTCCTTTGTATGGATGTTTGACTATCCATTCACCTGGTGAAGTACACCTTGGTTGATTCCAAGTTTTGGCAATTATGAATAAAATTGCTATAAACATTCATGTGGAGGTTATCTGCCAAGACTGAATCAGGAAGAAATAGAAAATATGAACAGTGCAATCACTTCACTTTCAAGCACTGAAATTGAAACTGTGATTAAAAATCTTCCAACAAACAAAAGCCCAGGACCAGATGGCTTTACAGGTGAATTCTATCAAACATTTAGAGAAGAGCTAACACCTATTCTTCTCAAACTCTTCCAAAATATAGCAGAGGGAGGAACACTCCCAAACTCATTCTACGAGGCCACCATCACCTTGATACCAAAACCAGACAAGGATGTCACACAGAAAGAAAACTACAGGCCAATATCACTGATGAACATAGATGCAAAAATCCTCAACAAAATACTAGCAAACAGAATCCAACAGCACATTAAAAGGATCATACACCATGATCAAGTGGGGTTTATTCCAGGAATGCAAGGATTCTTCAATATATGCAAATCTATCAATGTGATTAACCATATTAACAAATTGAAGGAGAAAAACCATATGATCATCTCAATAGATGCAGAGAAAGCTTTTGACAAAATTCAACACCCATTTATGATAAAAACCCTGCAGAAAGTAGGTGTAGAGGGAACTTTCCTCAATATAATAAAGGCCGTATATGACAAGCCCACAGCCAACATCATCCTCAATGGCGAAAAACTGAAAGCATTTCCACTAAGGTCAGGAACAAGACAAGGTTGCCCACTCTCACCACTCTTATTCAACATAGTTTTGGAAGTTTTAGCCACAGCAATCAGAGAAGAAAAGGAAATAAAAGGAATCCAAATCGGAAAAGAAGAAGTAAAGCTGTCACTGTTTGCAGATGACATGATACTATACATAGAGAATCCTAAAGATGCTACCAGAAAACTACTAGAGCTAATCAATGAATTTGGTAAAGTAGCAGGATACAAAATTAATGCACAGAAATCTCTGGCATTCCTATATACTAACGATGAAAAATCTGAAAGTGAAATCAAGAAAACACTCCCATTTACCATTGCAACAAAAAGAATAAAATATCTAGGAATAAACCTACCTAAGGAGACAAAAGACCTGTATGCAGAAAATTATAAGACACTGATGAAAGAAATTAAAGATGATACAAACAGATGGAGAGATATACCATGTTCTTGGATTGGAAGAATCAACATTGTGAAAATGACTCTACTTCCCAAAGCAATCTATAGATTCAATGCAATCCCTATCAAACTACCACTGGCATTTTTCACAGAACTAGAACAAAAAATTTCACAATTTGTATGGAAACACAAAAGACCCCGAATAGCCAAAGCAATCTTGAGAACAAAAAATGGAGCTGGAGGAATCAGGCTGCCTGACTTCAGACTATACTACAAAGCTACAGTAATCAAGACAGTATGGTACTGGCACAAAAACAGAAAGATAGATCAATGGAATAGGATAGAAAGCCCAGAGATAAACCCATGCACATATGGTCACCTTATCTTTGATAAAGGTGGCAGGAATATACAGTGGAGAAAGGACAGCCCCTTCAATAAGTGGTGCTGGGAAAACTGGACAGGTACATGTAAAACCCGGACCGGGGCACGAACCCGTATCCCCTGCATCGGCAGGCGGACTCTCAACCACTGCGCCACCAGGGAAGCCCAAGACAGCCTCTTCAGTAAGTGGTGCTGGGAAAACTGAACAGGTACATGTAAAAGTATGAGATTAGATCACTCCCTAAGACCATACACAAAAATAAAATGGATTAAAGACCTAAATATAAGGCCAGAAACTATCAAACTCTTAGAGGAAAACATAGGCAGGACACTCTATGACATACATCACAGCCAGATCCTTTTTGACCCACCTCCTAGAGAAAGGAAAATAAAAACAAAAATAAACAAGTGGGACCTAATGAAACTTCAAAGCTTTTGCACAGCAAAGGAAACCATAAACAAGACCAAAAGACAACCCTCAGAATGGGAGAAAATATTTGCAAATGGAGCAACTGACAAAGGATTAATCTCCAAAATTTACAAGCAGCTCATACAGCTCAATAACAAAAAAACAAACAACCCAATCCAAAAATGGACAGAACACCTAAATAGACATTTCTCCAAAGAAGATATACAGACTGCCAACAAACACATGAAAGAATGCTCAACTTCATTAATCATTAGAGAAATGCAGATCAAAACTACAATGAGATATCATCTCTCACCAGTCAGAATGGCCATCATCAAAAAATCTAGAAACAATAAATGCTGGAGAGATTGTGGAGAAAAGGGAACACTCTTGCCCTGCTGGTGGGAATGTGAATTGGTACAGCCACTATGGAGAACAGTATGCAGGTTCCTTTAAAATCTACAAATAGAACTACCATATGACCCAGCAATCCCACTACCTGGCATATACCCTGAGATACCATAGTTCAAAAAGAGTCATGTACCAAAATATTCATTGCAGCTCTATTTACAATAGCCAGGAGATGGAAACAACCTAAGTGTCCATTGACAGATGCATGGATAAAGAAGATGTGGCACATATATACAGTGGAATATTACTCAGCCATAAAAAGAAACAAAATTGACCTATCTGTAATGAGGTGGATGGACCTAGAGTCTGTCATACAGAGTGAAGTAAGTCAGAGAGAGAAAGACAAATACCATATGCTAACACATATATATGGAATTTAAGAAAAAAAATGTCCTGAAGAACCTAGGGGTAAGACAGGAATAAAGACACAGACCTACTAGAGAATGGACTTGAGGATATGGGGAGGGGGAGGGGTAAGCTGTGACAAAGTGAGAGAGTGGCATGGACATATATACACTACCAAACATAAAATAGATAGCTATTTGGAAGCAGCCGCACAGCACAGGGAGATCATCTCGGTGCTTTGTGACCACCTAGCAGGGTGGGATAGAGAGGCTGGGAGGGAGGGAGATTCAAGAGGGAAGAGATATGGGAACATATGTATATGTATAACTGATTCACTTTGTTATAAAGCAGAAACTAACACACCATTGTAAAGCAATTATACTCCAATAAAAGATGTAAAAAAATAAATAAAATTAAAGTATAAAAAAACATTCGTGTGCAGGTTTTATGTAGACATGTTTTCAATTCATTTGGGTAAATATCAGGGAACAAAACTGATGGATCATGTGATGTCTATGTTTAGTTTTGTAAGAAACTACCAAAGTGTCCTACAAAGTGGCTGTATCATTTTTGCATTCCCACCAGTAATGAATGAGAGTCCCTATTACTCCACATCCTCGCCAGCATTTGGTGTTGTCAGTTTTTTTTTTTTTAATCTTAGCCATTCTAATAGGTGCGTAGTCAGGTTTAACATATTTTTTACAGATATTTATTAGTCATTTACATTTCTTATTTGATGAATTACCTAGCCAGAACCTAAGATTTCACAGGAGACACACATAAAAGCTGGATGTCTGACATTAAGTAAAATTCCTTAATAATGTTTTATTTACAAAAACAAATGTAAAACAGGGCATTTTTTGGACAGAATTCATTCTTGGGTGAAAAATATGATCAGCACAGAAAATTTGCAATTAAGAGAAATTCATTTCACCAGGAAAGATACCTTTCATGTCTTTAGAAAATGATGGATATTTATTTAAACAAGTTTTATTAAGTAATTCCCCTGGAACTTTGTCTCTTAGTAAGAAGGCATACAACTATAAACACATTCTGTGACTATGACCTTAAGTTTCTTTTGTCCTTGGTATATGAGTAAAAGAATCTGGTCTGTGTCTAACCCCAAATGTGTTATACTGATCAAAAGCAATAGATTTGACTAACATTCAGTCAAGTATAACAGAGAATTTTGATTTTCATTAAAAATTTTGTCAACTCTGTTATCATCCCTGGACCAAGTAATTGAAAATGCATTTACCATTAGTAGGAGTCAAAAGTAGTCACTCCACACTTGGCATCATCTCATTATAAGCAGTTATCAGGAATATACTCCCCAGTATCTATATATTTACATTTACAAGAAGAGCTATCTTCTTTCTGTTACACTACTGCTCAATCTTTTATTTGCTTTTAACACTGAACTTATCCCTTTTGAAAAATGAGGTAAGCCTCATGGACATTTCCATGCACACGATCTATAAAAGTGAACTACAGTCTTAATTGGCAGCTTTGTAAAAACCATTGGTTTGCATAAAGGGTAGTAATGGTTCCTGAAAGCTGAAAATGATCTGTAGACAATCTAGCCTACACCTCCTTGCAGGATTACCTTTGAATAATTCTCCCACAAGCAGCCTTAAATCATTACCTATCATGTTTTATAGATCTCTGGAGAAGGCTTTTGAGTCAACCTTGCAGTGTTAATGTTTAATGTTCCATAAACTATTGTCAGGATAAAATTCTCTTTTCTACCTAACCTGCAGTTTTATCCTTTTTCCATTTAAATTCTCCCTGAAGGTGGCTACTGCTCATCAAGTTCATTTACATTCTGACAACTGTTATTAATAAAGGGCATGGGGCTTATATTTTTAATTCCAATGGTAAATTTTTAGCTGTCATTTACTTGACCTCTCAGCAGCACTGGCACAGATGACTACTACTTCCAAGCTGATATCCTTTATTCATTTGGCTTTCAGTAAACTACATTAATCTGTTTTTCCCCTTTTTTCTGTTACCTCATTAGCTGTTCTGTCTTATTTTGTAGATTCTCTTTCTCTACTCCCACCTCCCTAAAATGCTGGAGCGCCCTAGGGCTTATCCTTACTCCTATTTTCTTCTCTATCTACATTTGTTCCATAGGTGATATCGTCCCTTGATTTTTCAACATCATCTGCACACTAATGGCTCCTAAATTTGTATATTCATTCTAGACCTGTTCCGTCAGCTCCAGATTGATATATTCCACTACCCACTTGGCAGCTTAAACCTAACACACTCAAAATTGAGCTCCTGATTCTATCCCCTCCAATCCAAACTGTCTTTTCCCAGTGTTTCCCATTGTAGTAAATGACACCAACATTCACCAGTTGTCCAGGCCAGAATCCTTGGAGTCATTCTTGAGCATTTCCTCTCATAACCCACATAAAATTTATTAGCAAATCCTGTGGGCTCTACTTTTAAAATATGTCTAAAATATCACTACCTTTCACCACTACCAACACTTCTACTCATGTCCAAGCCACTATTATCTCTTACCTAGATTATTGCAATAGATTTCTGGCTAGTTCTCTTGTTTCCACTCTTGTTCCCTGAGAGTCTATTCACACAACATCCAGATTAAGCTTTCTGCTATTAACTGAATTGTTTCCTCTCAAAATCCATATGTTGAAGCCCCAACCCCCAGTGTGATGGTATTTGGATGAGGACTTTGGGAGGTGATCAGGCTTAGATGAGGTCATGAGAATGGGGCCCATATAATGGGATAAGAACTTAGAAAGCTTGCTGCTTCTACTTCTTCTTTTTCTTCCTCCTCCTCCCCCTCCTCCTTCTCCTTCTCCTTCCTTTCTCCTTTCTTTTTCTTTCTTCTTTCTTCTTCTTTCTTCTTCCCTCTCTTTCTCCCCCTCTACCTGCATGCATTGAGGAAAGGCCATATAAAGACACAATAAGAAGGTGACTGTCTGAAATCCAAGGAGAGAGCTCTCACTAGACACCTTCCCTACTTGCAACGTAATCTTGGATTTCCCATCTCCAGAACTGTGAGAAACAGATTCTTGTTGTTTAATCCACCCAGTCTATGGTATTTTGTTATGGCAGCCTGGATAACTAAGACAGTTTCCAAAAATATGTAAATTCTAGAATAAAGTCCAGAGATTTTACCATGACCTATAAGATTCAAAATGACCTGGATCCCTGCTACTTCTCTGATATCTCTTACCAGGCTCCCCCTGGCTCACTGCATTCCAGCCACTCTGGCTACTTTGCTGTTGCTAGGTTACCACAAATTCTTCCTCCATCCTCAGATTTTGCACTTGCTGACCCTGCCCCTCTTCTTCCCAACAGTGACATTACTCACTTTCTACCTTTAGATTTTTCTCAAATATAAACTTATTAAAGATGCCTTTTTATCTAAAATAGCCACATCTTTACCCCATTACATTTTATCCTCTTATCCTGATGATTTTTCTTTATAAACTTATCATTAACTGATATTATCTATCTACCTCTAATTTATTATCTTTTCCTCCACTAGATGATAACTTTCATGAGGGTAGGGGGTGACTATGTCTGTTTTCCTCACTATTGTAGATTTGTATGTAGCAGATATTTGATAGTCAATGAATAAATAAATGAGTTTGATCTCACAATCACTGCTCACTATCTGGCTCTTTTGTTTAACTCTGAAAGTTAAAGCAAGGAAAGGATGACTTGGAGTGATTTTAAAGGTTAAACAAGAGAAATATATTTGAGAACTCACTTTTAGTATAACAGAATAACAACCTTTTAAATTTGCTGTTTCCACACTCAGCTAACAGCTCTGCTCTTTTACCCTGACAAGGTACATGTTAGTGGTTAGGAAGTCCTCATGGTTTATGATGAAGTAACCATCTGATACCTGTAGAAATGAATTTGGATCTTATTTAATTTTATATTTAGGCTAACCTTGTGCTTTATTCATTTAACAAATATGAAATATTTAGGGGAAGATAGGCTGGAAATAAAGATGAATAAGGTCCAGTCCATGCCATTGAGAAACTCAGTCTTATGAGGACAGGCACATAATAGGATAATTTCAATACGATGTGATATGTTAGCATGTAATTCAAGGTGCAGTGTGGGACCCCAGGGAAAAGTGTCTACAGCTACCTGAAAAAGTCAGAGAATGCTTCATAGAGGAGGTAGCATTTGATATGATAGATGAAGGATGAATGAGTCACGTTGCCAGACAAAATATGCAGAGAAGTTTTATTGAAGGATATGGTGCATGAGCTGGGCCATAGAAAAAGCTACGATTGTATAAGAAGGAATCTATGGAGGAGGACATAGCATGGGCAAAGACACAGAGACACATGATTTAAAAAAAAAAAACAAGGTTTTTGTTTGAATGATTGCAAATAATGTGAGTATATTGGGAGAAGTGGAAGATTAGACTAATCTAGCTAATCCAAGCTGATTCTGAGATTACCAGAGTGACTAATTAAAAGAATACATCATTACGAACAGATGGTGGAGTCAAGATGGCTGTGTGAGAAGATCCCGAGTTAGCGTCTTCCCACAAATAGGGGGCCTGCTGGCCACTGGTGGGGGACACTGATGCCCAAGGAGACAGGAGGAACCCCCAAGTGAACCAGTAGGACGTGGGGGAACAGAGTGGGGAGGAAAAGTGGAGGCCAGACAGGATTGGCGTCCCTGAGGCCAGGGAGATCAGGAGAGGTAGGCGGGAGGGGCCCTCCAGGAAGAGCAGGAGAGGAGCGGAGGGAGATTGCCTGGTCCACTAGGCCCAGGGAGCCTGCTGAGCTCCCAGGCCAATAGCCCCCCAAACAAAAGCCCAGGACCAGATGGCTTCACAGGCATATTCTATCAAACATTTAGAGAAGAGCTAACACCTATCTTTCTCAAACTCTTCCAAAATATAGCAGAGTTTGGGACACTCCCAAACTCATCCTACAAGGCCACCATCACCCTAATACCAAGACCAGACAAATATGTCACAAAAATGAAAACTACAGGCCAATATCACTGATGAAAATAGACGCAAAATTCCTCAAAAAAATACTAGCAAACAGAATCCAACAGCACATTAAGAGGATCATACACCATGATCAAGTGGGGTTTATCGCAGGAAGGCAAGGATTCTTCAATATACACAAATCAATCAATGTGATACACCACATTAACAAATTAAGGAATAAACACCACATGATCATCCCAATAGATGCAGAAAACGCTTTTGACAAAATTCAATACCTGTTTATGATAAAAACTCTACAGAAAATGGGCATAGAGGGAACCTACCTCAACATAATAAAGGCCATATAAGACAAACCCACAACAAGCATCATACTCAATGGTGAAAAACTGAAAGCATTTCCACTAAGATCAGGAATAAGACAAGATGTCCACTCTCACTACTCTTATTCAACGTGGTTTTGGGAGTCCTAGCCATGGCAATCAGAGAACATGTAAAAGAATGTAAATTCTACATGTAAAAGAATGAAATTAGAACACCACCTAACACCATGAACAAAAATAAGCTCCAAATGGATTGAACACCTAAATGTAAGACCAGACACTATAAAACTCTTAGAGGAAAACATAAGAACACTTTGACATAAACTACAGCAAGGTCATTTTGACCCACCCCCTAGAGTAACGGAAATAAAAACAAAAGTAAACAAATGGGATTTAATTAAACTTAAAAGCTTTTGCACAGCAAAGGAAACCATAAACAAGACGAAAAGACAGCCCTCAGAATGGGAGAAAATATTTACAAATGAAACAACAGGCAAAGGATTAATCTCCAGAATATACAAACAGCTCATGGAGCTCAATATCAAAAAATCAATCCAATTAAAAAATGGGTGGAAGGCCTAAATAGACATTTCACCAAGGAAGACATACACATGGCCCAGAGGCACATGAAAAATGCTCAACGTCACTAATTATTAGAGTAATGAAAATCAAAACTACAATGAGGTATCCCCTCACGCCGGTCAGAAGGGCTATTATCAAAAAATCTAGAAACAATAAATGCTGGAAAGGGTGTGGTGTAAAGGGAACCCTCCTGCACTGTTGGTGGGAATGTAAATTGATATAACCACTATGGAAAGCAGTATGAAGGTTCCTTAAAAAACTAAAAATAGAACTACCATATGACCCAGCAATCCCACTACTGGGCATATACCCTGAGAATACCATAATTCAAAAAGAGACATGTACCACAATGTTCATTGCAGCAGTATTTACAATAGCTAGGGCATGGAAGCAACCTAAATGCCCATCAACAGATGAATGGATAAAGAAGATGTGGCACATATATACAATGGAATATTAGCCAAAGAAAGAAACAAAACTGAGTTATTTGTAGTGAGGTGGATGGACCTAGAGTCCGTCATACAGAGTGAAGTAAGTCAGAAAGAGAAAAAAAAATCCATATTCTAACACATCTGTATGGAATGTAAAAAAATTAAATGGTACTGATGAACTTAGTTGCAGTGCAGGAATAAAGATATAGACGTAGAGAATGGACTTGAGGACATGGGGAGAGAGGGGGAAGCTGGGGCAAAGTGAGAGTAGCATCGACATACATACACTACCGAATGTCAAATAGTTAGCTAGTGTGAATCAGCAGCATAGTACAGGGAGATCAGCTCGGTGCTTTGCGATGACATAGAGGGGTGAGATAGGCAGGATGGGAGGGAGGCTCAAGAGGGAGGGGATATGGGGACATATGTATGCATATGGCTGATGCACTTTGGTGTACAACAGAAACTAACACAGTATTGTGAAGCAGTTATACTCCAATAAAGAAAAGGAGAATACATCATTACAAATTCCATTCCCACAATGACAGCTAACTAAGAGGGAAATTTTATAAACCAATCTAAATTATAGTGTGCATGACTCCTTTGTTATTGCTCTCAGAGACATTTAAATTTTATAGGAGGCTGCCTAGAGAGGAAAATGCATGAGCTAGCAGAATTTTGGCATGGGCAAATAGATCAGACTTCAACTGAAGAGTTCCTAGAAAGCTTTCCTGCCTTTAAAAATCCTACAAACCATCCTAAAAACCATCATGGTCTCTGTCTGCCATGTCTACTCACTTCCCTAGCGGATTTTAAATTCTCCCTGCAGCACTTTGTCTAAAAGGGGCAAGAAAATGAATGAATTTAGTTTTTAAGAATATAAAATAATCATTCCCCCGATTGGAATTCCAAATACCCAGAAGAGATAAAAGAAGTAGTGTGATGTAGAAAGTAGCACAGAGAGATCAGCTCGGTGCTTTGTGACCACCTAGAGGGGTGGGATAGGGAGGGTATACTCCAATAAAGATGTAAAAAAAAAAAGAAAACAGTTTAAAAAAACAAGAATTGAAGCAGCTGTTCTTTACCTAAGTAAAGAATAATACATAAAGGGAAAAAAGTCCATCTGTTTTGAGTCACGAAATCATCCTCCAGGCTCCAAGAAGAGTTTATATCCAACTGGGAGAGAAAGTCATTCTCCCCGTGAAACTCAATCCTAAAGAACAAAATCTTTTCCTCAAGGCTTCTTGGTGGGATAGATATTCCTCTTTCATCAGTCCAGGTTACTGACCAAGATATATGTAAAGGTTAAATTACAGTACCTCAATTGGAGCATTTAAAGCCTGATGGTTGTTCATGCCATACTGAAAAACAGAGCTTTCAAAATAGAATATGGGGCTTCCCTGGTCGCGTGGTGGTTGGGAGCCCGCCTGCCGATGCATGGGACACGGGTTCGTGCCCCGGTCCGGGAAGATCCCACCTGCCGCGGAGCGGCTAGGCCCGTGAGCCATGGCCGCTGAGCCTGCGCGTCCGGAGCCTGTGCTCTGCAACGGGAGAGGCCACAACAGTGAGAGGTCCGCGTACTGCGAAAAAAAAAAAGAGCAGGAAGAACAGGTTCTTTTTAAAAAGAAAGTAAAATGAAAATGAGTTCAATTTAGAAAAATGAAGCAAGTAAGAGGATTTGGGCATTTAAAAATTGCTATATAACTATGAAAGGAAAAGAAAGTTCTAACAAGCCTGCATTCCCATGTCAAATTAACACTATATTGGCTAAAAAAACCACAGGCTTCTATTTATTGATTATTAATATTAAAATACATATATGTCTTGAGCACTGTGTTAAGGGATGTTGGTGATGACAAAAAGATCCTTTGTTCTCTGATTTGAATCTAATTATGGAAGCAAGTCATATACTGAGGGTATAAAGGTATGTGGAAGTCACTTGATACAGATGTACATATCATGCTATAGGCATTTCAAGTAAGGGAATGGTCACTGAGGGACGGGATTAGACTGGACAGCTCTACAGAGAAGATTATTCTTGAACTTAGAGCTTTGAAAAAATTAAATTTTGGGTTTTGGATGGTGGAGAAATAAGAGAAGGCATTTTAGATATAGGGAAGAGGAATCAGTGAAGGTATGGAGGCAGGAATGTGCTACGTGATTTTAAGGAGGCCAGTTTGACAGAATTGGGGCCAGTGATAATGTGGGGGATTAGCGGGGTGCTGGATGAATAGGTAGGGTGGAGCCAGTTAATGGAAGATCTGGAATGTCAGGTTGATTAGTTTTGACTTGATCCTACAGGCAAGTGGATGTCCTTGTAGGGGAATGACATGCTGAAAGCAGCACCTTAAGAAGATTAATCTAGCCGTGGTTTTTCAGGAAGGATTTGTTTGTCTGTGTGTGGCAAGTGATGGATGGGTGTGGGATCAATGAAAGAGTTGACTCTTAGTTATTGTATTAAGGCTTATCAGAAGCAAATCTTTAAATTTTCTGCTAAGTGATTCGAATAGGGAACGAAGCCATGCTGTTTTTCTTTTTGTTTTTTTTCCAATTTCTTTGTTGGCATTATCATAATTTATTTTAATTCTCCCCTTTTCTAATTCAGCATGCTGCTTAGGGGGAGTTGGAAAGGAGAGACTTTCAGGGTGTTTGTACTGCTTCCCCTACCTTCTTGCCCCCCCACCCCCCACCCCATCCATGTTCAGTGGTCAGGAGAGATCTTTAAAACAGACTTGTGATTCATTCTTCCATTCCCTGGGGAAGATGTGAGTCATTCAGCCTGTAATCATCAAAAGCCCCTAAGTCTGGGCTTGGTGCCTTGCTTCAGTCCTCAGCATGAGTGTAAACTGGGTTTCTTTCCATTTTCTTCAAAATCACCTCTTCTTAGTTTGACTTCATTATCTGAAATTATGCAAAGTCCTAATATCTGAGACAGATCCTTATTGAAATGGAAATACAAACACACGTCAAAAATGCCAAATAGGGATGAACTGGGGATTATATCTGTTACTGTCTCCTCAATTCAATTGAGGTCAGTTCAGTGATTATTTATTGAACACACCCATCAGGGATTTATGGACTACATAGGCACAAAGCCTTATCCATATGACATAAACATATAAACACAATAAATGAACAAACCATATTGAGCTGTTAAATGCAATATGGGATGTGTATGATTAGATGCTAAAATAGGTGGCCCAGACAATTGTAAGAATTGACTGAAATAATTACTCAACATTATAAAACAACCCAAAGCCCCACGGTAGTGTGCATGTATGGACATTAAATCAACTTTCTGTATCTTATCTATGAGTTTCTCAGATCTGGTATGAGCACAAATGAGAACTGACAGTTAATGGATTCAATATCAAAATATCATTCCCAAATATGCTTTTTCTTCCTATTTTTGAGTTCTGCCTTTATAATATTTTTTTCCAAGTAGCTTAGCTGTCCTTTCATTAAGTGCCATTTTTTTTCTTACAATTAAGGGGATTTGTTTTTCACTGAAAAATATTATCTGAGTGCATACATACAGCAACTTCATTTTGGTTTGAAGACTAGACTGTGGGGTTATGCAGGAAGTGAATGTGCTTACTCCATCTGTAGATTAATGAGACAGAATTGGAATTTCTCATGGTGCTGCAGTCACATCTGGCAATGAAGTTTGCTTTCTGTGCCAATAAATATGTGCGTATGCTCACAGAAATATCTTGAGGATGCTGAGTTTTTGTTGGCAGATTTGAGAATGGGTGGGATAAATTGGAGTAACTTTGTAAAGGGAAACTGTGCTTTGGAATCATTTTTCTGACAGTGAAGGAAATGTGCTGGGATAGAAAGAAGAGCTGGTTCATGAATAGTGTTAAAATGCATTAGGTTGTCTGGCCTATCAACCTATAAGTACACATTAAGATTAGCTCAGTATATTCTGTGTATGTTGCCTGGTTGAGAGCAAGGGCCTGAGGGAAGAAGATCTAGGGGATGATGATACTTGCAAGAGAAGAAAAGGAAAAGAAAAGAAGAGAGAGAGACAGAGAAAGGAATAATATGAATTAATGACAGAATGGGAGAGAGAGTTGCACATACTTGGGTTTGGATCATTGACAAGGCAATAGAGCAACGTATTCTTGTTGTTTCAGGAGAATGATTGTTCAAGGGACAGAGAGTGTGGGTAGAGGACATGAATGACAAATAAAACTGGCTCATCTAGACATATAAAATGTTGTTTGATTCTTCAAAGACCTTTCCTCCTTTTCCATGTCTGCAACATATAATTCATTGAAATCACAGGAAAGGAGACTGTTCCAGAGCTGTATTCATTCTTGCTATTGCAAGATTGGAGTAGTTGGATCTACTTAACGTATGAAAATAGTGTAATTCAAAAACAATTGAATATTTTTGAAAATGTATTGCTTAGTAACTATATTATATATGATGACATAGGCAATTCCTATACTTTCTCTGTAGCAAGATACCTTTAAGCTAGGCAATTTGGTGCATAAAACACATTCACTTATAACCTAGTTATTAAGTAATAATATTTTGGAAGTATTCTAATTTTGAATAGTTCTGAATACTCTTCACCTAAACTCTCATTTTCTACCATACCAAATCAAGCCCCCTTCCACATCCTAACGATAAGCTCTTTTACTGCTTCCTCCAACCATGCTTTGTATGCCAAGTAGACATAGAGAGACTCCATATCATTAGAATGGCCATCTTGGACTATTTGATAGCATTCTTAGCTGTGGTATCATCCTAGAGTGGTTATTTGGAAGCCCCAAATTAAAAACCCTTAGAGTCATATCAACAGAAATGAGACCTAGAAGGTCACGCAGGGCACCTGAGGGATATGCAAGGGTAATTTGTTTACATTGAAAGGCTTTCACTTAAATGAATGTGGTAGATCTAAGTAATTTTCTGCCAGCTTTAAAAACTCTTATTTTTCAACATTTCATCATCTCTAGAAAAGAGCTTTCTGCATCTTCTTGTTTCTCCTTTTCTTAATAGTTGTAGTAGGATTGCCAGGATTCACATAGAACTCTGGAACCTCCAGGGACTCTGAAGGCAACCTGGCTATGTTTCTCTGTCTTCATAAGAAATCTTCTACACAGAGCTGAATGTAATGATTTTCGTTACTTCTAAGATGATTTTTCCAAGGATTTAATGAGACATATGGGAGAAATAACCTTTTTCAGAGTAGCAGAAATAAGAGGCTATTCCTATATAACTGTCTCAACAAGACTCAGAATGAAGGAAAAGTTCTGATTTAACCCTAGAAGGAGAGAAGTAACTGACTCCTTGTTGATCACATTTCATCAGCTGTAATTCTACCTCCTTTACTTCTCAAAGCAGCATTTGTTTAAGGAAGTGTAATAGGTGGTTTTTTGGGGAGGAAGGGGGCATTGAGCAAATGTAAGCCTCTATTATGAAGAGAGCTTCAGTGTTCCCAGAATTTCAAAGGAATAAGTTCATCTCAGGAGCTCCAGGAAAGGTTTCATTCATTTATCGAGGAAACTATAGTAAAAGTTAAAAAAAATTCACAAAAGTATTATGTGTAACACTCTACTTGCCATAGTGAATACTCTCTCAAAAAATTCTCATTTGGTGGAATAATATTGAATCAGATTTTGTTAATGGGAATATTCTTTGAAGAATTAAACAAACTAGAAGAGAATAAAATCTCTTCATTATTCACTGTCCCTTGTAGAACCTGGTAAGAAACTGATTTAACTCTCTTTTCAGGATACCAAGATGCCTTCAGTGTGATGTTCTACTGGATAATACCTCAGTGATCTGGAAGTGTCAGCGAAGTTTGAGGTCAGTTCTCAATCGCATAGGTGAGGTTGGCAAAGCTCACCTTTGGAGTTCCCTTACCTTTTCTTTTAATGCTTTTTTCCCCATTGTGGTATCTTTATGTTAAAGTGTGACTAATATGCATGCAATATTTTTACAATCAATTTAAATTCACATTCTGATGAATTTGGTAGTTGTATATGATTGTGTGAGCACCACCACAATCAATGTATAGAATAGTCAGTCCATCACCTTAAAAAGTTTCTTCATGTCCCTTTAACTTGACCCCCCTCTCCCCATCCCTGGCCCCAGGTAACCATTTATCTCTTTTATGTCATTTATAGTTTTCCTTTTCTAGAATTTCATATGAGTAGAATCATACAGTATGTGATATTTTGTGTGTGACTTTTTTTCTCCTAGCACAGGGTTTCTCAGCCTTGACGCTATTGGCATTTGGGCTGTATAGTTCTCTGTTGTGGGGTGCTATCTTGTGATTTTTAGTATGCTGAGCAACACTGCTGACCTCTACCTACTAGATGCCAGTTCCATTCCCAGTTGTGACAATCAAAATGTTTCCAGATATAACCAATTATTCCCTGGGGGGCAAAATCTTTCCTGGTTGAGAATTTTAGACTTCCCAGAATGTTTTTGAGATTTATTCATGTTGTTATATGTACCAATAGTTCACTCTCTTTTATTGATGAATAGTATTCCAATTTATGGATATTCCACAGTTTATTTTTTATTCAAATATTGATGGGCATTGGGTTATTTCAAGTTTTGGAATATTACAAATAAAGCTACTATAAACATTCACATATATATTTTGTGTGGATAAATGTTTCCCTTTCTCTTGGGTAAATACCTAGGAGTGGAATTGCTAGGTTATATGTAACTCTGTGCTTAACCTTTTGAGGAAAAGCCAGACTGTTTTCCAAAGTGGATACACCATTTTACATTCCCACCAGTAATGCTCCAAATACTCACCAGCACTTGGTATTGACCATCACTTCGATTATAGCCATCCTTGTGGGTGTATAGTGGTATCTCATTGCAGTTTTGATTTACATTTCCCTAATGACTAATAATGCTGAGCATATTCATGTACTTATTGGCCATCTGTATATCTTCTTTGGAGAAATGTTTATTGAAATCCTTTGCCTCTTTTTACATTGAGTTATTTGTATTTTTGTTGTTGAGTTGTAAGAGTTCTTTATGTAGTTTTGATGCAAGAGCGTTTTATGAGATACATTTTTTGCAAATACTTACTCCCAGTCTGTGGCTTATTTTTTGGTTTTCTTAATTATGTTTTTCAAAGACAAAACTTTATTAATATTAATGAAGTCCATTTCATCACTTTTTTCTTCTATACTTTGTGTTTTGGTATCCTGTTTAAGAAATTTTACCTAACTTAATGTCACAAAAATTTTCTCCTATGTTTTTCTCTAGGAGTTTAGCAGTTTTGGCTCTTACTTTTAGATATATGATCCATTTTGAGTTAATTTTTGTGTTTGGTGTGCAATGAGTCGAGGTTCTTTTTTTCCTATACAGTTATATAGTTGTTCCAACATCATTTGTTGAAAAGAGTATCTTTCCTCCATGAAATTACCTTAACACATTTGTCAAATAGCAATTGAATAAAAGTATGGAAAGGTACTATGTGTACTTGAAAGAAATGTGTATTCTGCCATTTTTGTGTGTGTTCTATAAATATCAATTAAATTGAAGCGATGATAGTTTTGTTCAGATCTAATTTTTTGCTGAGTTTTTGTCTGGTTTTTCTATCAATTTCTGAGAGAAGAGTGTTAAGATCCCCAACTATGATTGAGGAATGGTCTGTTTTTCCTGTAATTTTGCCATTTTTGTTCATGTATTTTGAAGCTTTGTTATTGGGGGAACACACTTGTGATTGTTTTGTCCTATTGAATTTACACATATTATTATGGTAATGATATTATCATCTCTAGTAATTATAATACATTTTGTTTTAAAATGTATTTTATTGGATATTAGTATAGGTACTCTAGGCTTCTTAAGCTCACTGTTTGCATGGATCCCACTTCCTAGCTTAATCATATGGCTGTTGGCTAAGGCTCCAGTTCCTCACCATGTGGACCTCTCTATAGGGCTGCTCATGGTATGCCAGCTGCCTTCCCCCAGAGTAAGTGATCCAAGAGAAAAAGAGTATGATTGACCAAGATAGATTTCAAAAACCTAAGCTGAAGTGTGACATAACCATAATTTCTGCTATGTTCTGTTGGTCACCCAGATGAACCCTTGTATAATTTGAGACTCTACACTTATGAACGCTAGGACGTGGTGGTAATTGGGTCTAGCTTGGAGGCTGGATCCTACAATAGTCTTAGAATAACCACCTGAAAAATGAAGTTTATACTTAGAAGTTTTCATTTAAAGAATTGTTTCTTTTCTGCCCAGTGTTCCCCAGGAGCCCAGAGTTGTCACGCTCAGTTACATCTCAGAAGATATTTAATGAACAATGAAAAAAAAAAAAAAACTCAGACACTTCTGACATTCTCTGCATTGTGCTAGATCCTATGGTTTGCAGAGAGGGGTGTAAGAAAAGTAACATTCAACATAGCGCTAGTTTTCAAATAAATCACCATCAGTTGAGACAATATGAACATTTCTGTCATTACTATTAATCCAGTGCAGGCCTCCATCTTATTTTACATTGCAATAATGTCTCAACTGATATCCTTGTTTCCAGACATTGTTCCCTTGAATCCATTCTTTATTTTGCTTCCTGAAGTATCCTTTTATAGGTCTGATTATATAACTCCCCTTTATAAAATATTTGATGTTTCTTTATTGCCTATAGGAAAAACAAATCTACTATCTTTAGAAAGTTTAAGATCTTCAAAATCTGACTCTAGTCTCTGTGACTTACACCCTCACCACCTTCACAATGCAAATTATATTGTAGTCTAATTTTTTTCCACATAATTTTCTATAGAACTTTAATTCCATTATCTCTGGGCAAAAAAGTTTCCATGGTTATATAATTTTGGGAAGTACTGTATAATATATTCTTTTCTTAGAAATGCATGCAATATATTAATATGTTAAAAGCTCTGAAAAAATAATGCAACGAAGAGGGCTATTTAACATTAATCAGTTGTTTCCCATTTTATTTGACCATGGCACCAATTTTTGAAGAACACTTCTTAAAAAACATAAAACTCTCTCATAGAACAGGTTTTGAGAAATGCTGCTCTGTCATGTGGGACTATTTGCAGTTTCCTGAATAACAATGTTTTTCAATTTTTAGCATGGGGTGGGGGAGATTCATCTGGAAGTGGAAACCCTACAAGGCCTTTTATTTTCTTACCAACATTAAACAGCTCATGTTTAATCTCCTATAATACCTTCTCTGTCACACCATACACTTTTCTCTAAGGCAAAATTAATTGCTTATCTATGTCATCATAAAATTTTGCTTGTATTACCCTTTAATATTCCTTCTCACATTTTGTGTGTCTGCCTCTTCTCCTGGTAAACTAGGAGCTTCCTTAGGGAAGGGGCCACATCTTATGCACTTTCCTATCATGAATGCTTAGCATAACACCAGGCATTTTAGGGGTGTATTCAGTTAATGTTCATTGCATGAATATACATGAAATCATTATCCCAATACAAGCTAATATATAAATAAAGCCTGAATTATATATTGCATACTAAGTGCTATAAGATTTCAAAAAATTGTATCAAGGAGGACTGGAATAATAAAGGGAAATTTCATAGAGAAAGTAGGTCTTGAACTAGAATTTGAAAGATAAGTAGGATTTGTATAAGGTAAACACTTTAAATGAAGACAGAGCTAGGCATTATCCTGGCATGTTAATGAAATGGTCAGGGAAAATAATGGATGCTGAGGAATAGAAATAACTAAAGTTGGTAGTTAGAGTGGTATCAGATTACAAAAATCTTTGAATGCCAAGTATAATAGTTTAAAGGCTGTTGATTAAAGGATTAAATTAGGATAAAAGCAGGATTTAACAAAGAGTAACAAAAACATACAAAACATATATCGATTTAAATTAAGGTCTCTGTTCATTATTAGAGTCACCAGTGTCTGTCAATATTTGTTAAATGACCTGTGCAGTTCACATTATTAAGGCTCATGTTTGAATTGCATTGACTTTATATTTCCTAACAGAAATTTAGTAATTTATAGATTAAGTATTGTCATGAAAGCAGATTCTTCCTCCTTTCCCCAATTTTTTTTCTGATAAAATATTTCTCCATAGAACTATAAACATGATCTTCTTAAATTCAAGTACTAGAGGTGACCCCTGTTCTTGGCCATTAATCCAAGTTTTCTAGTCCTTACATTTTGAAATGTAGAGGGAGTCCCTTGAACTCATTGGAGGAAAGGTATTCCTCAACAGAGAAGCAAAACTTTTCTTAAGTTGACATTCATCTTTCTTTAGCTCTAACTCATTAAAATAGTGTGAAATTAGTTTGTAGGCCATCATATTGAGTTTTTAATGTACCTATTATCAAAAAATGTTTTTCTCTCTTAATGAGATTGTAAGCTCCAAGAGAATATTTCAAATCTAATAATTGGATTTTGGATTGCCTTATTCCAAGAATATATTTTCTGAATTTTTTCTGAATGCTATTAAATGAAGGTTCTTAAACTTTTTCAATCTAAGTTTAACTTCGTTGGAACTGGTGAATCCAAATCTGCTTTCTTAGTTCTAATTCAAACCTCTACTTTTGATATGATATCTTTAAGGAATATTATTAAGATATATATTTTTAATTTTTATTTTTATTGAGATATAATTAACATGTAACATTATATTAGTTTCAGGTGTACAACATAATGATTCAATATTTGTATTTATTGCTAAATGGTCACCACAGTAAGTCTAGTTAACATACCTCCCCACACATAGTTACAATTTTTTTCTTGTAATGAGAACTTTTAAGATCTACTCTCGTAGCAACTTTCAAATACACAGTAGAGGATTATTAATTATAGTCACCATGGTTCATTACCTGACCAATTTATTTTTAGTAGTACCTTACCAAACCTCTCTCTCCCTTTACCCTGGTTTATTTTTCTTCACATCACTTATTACAACCTGGCATATTATATATTTATTTCTTTATTTTTTGCCTCTCCTCACTAAAGTTTAACATCTATGAGAGCAAGGACTTTGTTTTGCTTACTGCCACATTCAGAGTTCCTAAAACATTGCCCAGAATATAATAGGTACTTAATAAATACTAGTTGAATGAATGAATGAATGAGTGGATGAATGAATGAAATAATACACTAAATGCTTTTAGGCCTAAAATGAGTTATTTGAAAGCAGAGCATTTCTTCTTTCAATGAACAAAAACTTATTGAGCTGTTTCTTTATGTAAGATATTGTACTAAGCACCTGGGGCATACAAAATAAATCGTATGTAGCCATGTCATGTCTGCTCTCAAGTAACCATTTAGTGGGGAAGATAATATATGCATAAAAATAACTTTAATACAAGGTAAAAATTTTAAAAAATTCAGAAAAAAGAATACATATAAAGTACTATGAGCATTAAAAGGGGGAAAACATTTTTGGCTGATGGCATGAGAGTAGACATCATAGGCAAGAGAGTGTTTGACACATGGTGGGTAAATATTTGGATATGGTTTAGAAGTAAATATATTTCAGACAGGAAAAAGGGTAAACAAAATATGGAGCATAAAATATAGTATATTAGCTCATTGCTATTTTATTTCAGTATTCATATGCTGACATTTTACAAAGTGATGGTTGGGTAATTATCAGTGATAAAATATTGAGTTGACAATATATAAAGCTATTTATCTCTTTTCTGTCACTTTGACCACAGGTAAACCAAATCATCTCATTTAGTAGCATCATGGATAGACAGGAGGTGACTAACCAAATATCCTGACATATGACACAAGGTCTTATATGTATGAAATATAGCTTCATGCTTTCTCCTCTTCGATCACACAAAACATCTATGATGGGCATCTTGAAAATTCAAGCAGTGATTTTTGGCAGCTGGATAAATGAAAAGGCTAGAGGACCACTGAAAAAGAGACAGAGATAGGTATCCAGCTTAAATTGTGTTATTAAAAAAAAAGACTGAAATATATCTGTCATAACAACAAACTGTAAATTAATAATCTAGAGAATATTAAAAAAAAAGTGAAACATTTTTATGGCAGAATGAAATTTTTATTGCTTCATTGTCTCATCAGTGAATAAATATTGAGGACGTACTATGTGTAAAGCACTGAGCTAGACACTATGGGATAAAACATTATTAATATGTATTATTTATCAAAAAAATTTTAAATCCAGTAGGGAGAAAAAGGCATCTCTCCAAAATGTCATAATACGTTAGCTAGAAAGTATAAGTGCCATAAAAGACGTTGAAGCACATTCATGGAGCTTCAGAGGAAGAGGAATGCATATCTACTGGTGGGGAGATCATTGAGATGATTGCACTGAACCTGGAACTTGAAGGAAGAATAAGATTCAACCTGCAAAAATGAGAGAGGGGATTTAATAAAGATAGCATGCCATGAGCAAAGATATAGTGATGAGGATGTGAGAAGTCTTTTTTTATTTTTTATCTTTTTTGAATCTGTGTAATGGTATCTGGATCCAGTAATTAGAAGACAAATGCTTGATATGAATATGGCCCATAGCCTGAAAATATTAAGTGAGATTATTATTTTTCTTTCATTAAAGAGGTCCAATAAAATCTCATGAATGACATATTTAAAGCTACTCTTAGTACACTAATAATGCATATTTGAGCATTCAGTTTTAAATGAAGGCTGTGAATTAAGAAAAATGAAATGGCTCATTTCAGATGTGTCCGATGGTCTATGTGATGACAAATAACTGAATTGACTGAATTTTTATTTGTCAGTTAATGCTTTCTCATTGCATATGTAGATATGAGAAAGGAGTAAGTGCATGTTTGGAGTACATTTTTTGGACTTTTATACTGATTCCATATTCTTGTTGTCATGACTACCTGTCAGGCATAAAACAGAGAAGATGTTCCTTTATTTGAATACCTACATCAGCTCTCTCTGCACATAACATGTACTAGTCATTAAGTCAAGGGAAGTAGTAGGAGTAACAATTTTTATCACTAAAAACTGCCTTTTCCTGTCTACATCTATTCTTTGTCTTCTGAAAAGCTGTTACTACTCTGAAGATAAAAGATCAACTTTTCTTCTAAGTGCAAGCATGTGTCTTTTAAGTGCCTAGACACTGCTTCTATGTTGAATGTATATGAGTACAGCTAAATGGTTAAATTCAAGATGATTTTAATTATAAGTCCACATTAATAGAATTATGATATGATAATGTTCACATGTGTGAGTAACTCAGTTTAGGAAGAATTGAAAAGGATTTCTGCTTGCTTCAAAGGGAAAAGGAAATTTATGACAGAGAGTTATGTTTTCTTTCTCTCATTTAATTTCCTGTTTTTATGCAATGTAATAGGTCGAAAATTCTGGCTATATTAAAGTAATACTCATCTACTTGTTTGAAGTCAATAGTTGATACCGATGTTTTATGATATGAGGCTAAATTATATAATTTAAGCAACCATACAGATGATTCACTCAACACCTCACTCAGTTTGCAGTTAACCACCTTTACTCCACTGCAGCAACCCAATTTAAAGGTCACACCCATCTTTGCCTCTTAAAACAATACTTACAATAATCTTTATAATGAGGGTGGTGGAGGGATAAATTAGGAGCTTGGGATTAACAGATACACACTACTATATATAAAATAGATTAAAAAAACAAGGTCCTACTGTATAGCACAGGGAACTAGATCTAATATCCTGTGGTAAACCGTAATGGAAAAGAATATGAAAAAGAATATATATTTATGTGTAACTGAATCACTTTGCTGTACACCAGAAACAGAGCATTGTAAACTATACTTCAACAAAAAATAATCTGTAACATTTTAGCAATTATAATAATTTAAAAATAATACTATGTACCAGGCACTGTGTTAAGCAATTTATATAACTCATGTATTCTTTCTGATAACACTTGCAGTAAATACTAGTATTATCACTGTCTTCCAAATGAGGAAACTGATGCTAGAGAGGTCAAATAAATTTACCCAAAAGTAACACAGACATGTAGATGAAGAAACTAAAGACATGAACCAAGATTTGACCGATTCCAAAGTCTGTACACTTTAACCACTCTGTTCCAACTCAGCAATTTTAAATTATGACTCCTTGCTTCAATTTTTCTACCTCTTCATCTAAACAGATCCTTAGCTTCACTGAGCACTCCAGTCACTGCTGTTCCATATTCTACCAAAAGATCAGTTACTTTTGATTTCACATTATTCTTTACCTAGTGTTGATACTCCCACCACAGCCCTATCCCTGTGTCTTTTTATCGTTTCCCTCAGCTACCCTACACATTCTCACACCTAGATCTGTCCAATTATCTACTTATTTTGCTTCTCCTCTCAAATTACCCAGTATTGGTTGAGTTGCTTTTGATGACTACATTGCATAACAATTTGGCACTGTTAAATATGTATTTTTCTCATCTTGATGCAGCTGTCAGTATTGGTTACCAATCCTTTTATGATCCCTAGTGACCGTCCTTTTCCAGTCTCCACTGTTGCTGTTTCAAACCATATCACTTTTTTCAGACCCTCCTTTTCTCCCATCCATACCACTTCAATATATGCAAATTATTTTAACTCCTGTGCCATAGAAGACAAAGTACCTCAACGATTCTTTCTTCTCTCCTCCAAATTTATATATAGCTTTACCTGTTTATACCTGATTCTTTTCCAAGGCCAATCTATGCCCTTGATTTTATCTTCTCTCCACCATCCAGTCACACTATCCCTTCTCCAGAATCTTGATCCATCAATTGTCAAATCTCTTTACTTCTCCACCTACTCCCCCTTATTGGCTGCTTTCTTTCAACCAACAAAGAAGTTCAAGTTGGCTTGCTCTCCAGGCTCCAATAGCTAAAAGAAACAAACAAAAAAGAAAGAGTGGCTTGGCCCAACTTCTTCTATAGGCTGAAGCCTTCCCTTCTCTAACATATTTCTTGAGAGAGCATTCTATTCTCACTTCCTCCATTTTATTACCTTTGGTTCATCCCCTAACTTGCTGAAATTTCTTCACTTTGCTACATAGTCTGAAATCGTACCAGACTGAGATTTATCTAAATTGCCAAGTGCAAATACTCCTGGTGAGACTGGGAAAATGGGTATTAGATTATTTATTCCCACCGTTAGGTGAATAATTTCAATTGAATCAATTTACTTATAATACTGAGCAGCTAAGTTTTGAGGACATGGCATTCTTTAATCAGAGATAAGGGATAATTTTGGTAGTGGAGTCCTTAGGGAAATGAGAAAATCTAAGTGAAATTCTGCACTGGTAGTGATGAGATGTCTTTAAAGCACTTAGAATGCAATATGAGGGCAGGGAGTCCTGTATGGTGATTCAAAATGGTCATCAAGAAATAAGAAAGGGACAAATGAAGGTAGATGGGAAGCCCTTAAAGACAAGTTGTTTCCACTTAGCAGTATGCCTCAATCCAATCCAATCCCAATGGACAGGTAAACCAGTGCAGTGCCATAGGATTAAAGGTACTAGGTTTCCATGCATTTTGTGAGAGATTTTCCCCACCGATTTCTGGTGTACTAGGTATATCAGAGAGGAAAAAGGCAATTGGTGATTAAGGAATAGTTGTCCTGATTCTGTACTTCTGCTCAACAGTCATGGACACTGAATGTTTTTCTTTAGGTAAATTATAAAATACTAAATATGCATGATCAAGAATGTTCTGGTGAGTCTATTTAGGAAAGTTCCCCCAGATAGGGATTTAACACACTTGAACTATAATATTAAATCTTTGCATTAGGAAACAGTAATTGAATTAACACCCAAACTCATTATTTTTGACAGATACTTAACCATTTATTAGAGATTTTTTTTAAATCCTAAAATGTATAATTCAGCATGAAAGATTAAAATAAGAAATTTAACATATCATTTTGATGTATTAAAGTTCTGGCCAAAGTCTGGGCCTCCTTCAATGTTCTTTTATATTTTGCTTTGTTTTTAGATGAGGTGGTAAGAGAGAAGGTAATAGATATGGTAGTTAGAAATGCAGCTAGTTGTATAGAAACAGGTTGAATTAACTCTTTGTGTTGGCTGAGTGCCAGGCCACTTGGCAGAGCATGAGATTATAGAAGCTCCTAGGATATACAGTAAGTCCCCTCTATACGAATGAGTTCCATTCTGAGAGCGTGTTTATAAGTCCAATTTGTTCATAAGTCCAACAAAGTTAGCCTAGGTACCCAACTAACACAGTCAGCTATATAGTACTGTACTGTAAGAGATTTATAATACTTTTCATACAAATAATACATAAAAAACAAACACAAAAATAAACACTTTTAATCTTACAGGACAGTACCTTGAAAAGTACAGAAGTACAGTACAAAAGCTGGCATACAGGGGCTGGCATCCAGTGAACAGGCAAGAAGAGTTACTGACTGGAGGAGGGAGGGGAGGTGGGAGATGGTAGAGCTGAAGGATCATCAGCAATAGGAGACGGAGGGCAAGCTGCAATTTCACTCACACCTGATGTTATGGAACAGGTTCTGGTTCCTCGCTGGATTCAATTCTATCTACCCTCTTGAAAAACTGATCCAGTGATGCACATTTGCATCTTTGAAAGTTCGCAACTTGAAGGTTCGTATGTAGGGGGCTTACTGTAAGTCAAAGGGAAGATTTTTCTTGGGTGAAACTTTGAAATGAATTATTTCATCCCTTTAGAAGTTTGAAACTCTTCATTTGAGAACTCAGAGCATTTCTATGGATGTTAAAGAAGACTTCCTTCTCCTCCTTTGTTCATTCATCTTTTCCTTCTTTCTCTTTCAATGCCTCCTTCCCCTGTTTCTGTTTTGTATATTACTCTCTAGATATATGTGGCTTAAATGATATGATCTAAGAAAGCTGTCTTTGGAAAGCAAAGAGCCTTGGTAAGAGGCTTTTCCCCATCCTTTCTGCTATTCATGCATTAGTAGGAAATGCAAAATACTTAATTGGATTGTCAGAGTTCAGTTTGGACATCTTTGATGATTTCTTCATCATTTTGGCATGGTAGAGGACCATGGTTATTCACAAAAGCATGATTATCTGAATATACAATAGTGCCCCTTTATCTGTGGTTTCGCCATCTGCAGTTTCAGTTACCAGTGGTCAACTGCAGTCCAAAAATATTAAATGGAAAATTCCAGAAATAAACAATTTATAAGTTTTAAATTGCATGACATTCTGAGTAGTGTGATGAAATCTCACGCTGTCCCACTCTGTTCTGCCCAGGATGTGAATTATCTCTTAGTCCAGCACCCCTTCCCCCCAGTTAGTCACTTAGTAGCCATCTTGGTTATCAGGTTGACTGTTGTGGCATCACAGCACTTATGTTCAAATAACCCTTGTTTTATTTAATATTGTCCCAAAGCACAGGAGTAGTGATGTTGGCAATTTGGATATTCTCTTACTGTGCCTAATTTAGAAATTATAATAGGTGGGTATGTATAGGAAAAAAACATAGTATATATAGGCTTCAGTACTATCTGTGGTTTCAGACGTTTACTGGAGGGCTTGGAATGTATTCCCTGAGGATAAGGGGGGACTATGTATATTGTTTGATATTGTTTAGCACTGTTTTATAAAAGAAATTGCTGTTGTAGTTCATCACTGAATGTCAATAGCTGAGCTAAATTTACAATTTGACTTTACCCTCTTGTTAAAATAGTGTCAATGAACTGAGCTGACTATTCAAACTGTGAATGCTTTGCTAAGATATTCCAGTCAATTTCCTTAGTTTTGCTCCTGCCCGCAAAATCATCCAAGCCTCTTGTGTTTCCTATCCTTGGTAATGGATTGGTACTTGTCTTTTTTTAATTGAATATAGTTTGTCTTTTTCCTTCATTTCAGCTTTTTTTTTTTTGAGTCAGTAGCAGATGAAGCTTATCTAAGCTAGAGTTTTTTTTTTCTTTCTTTTTTTTTTTTTAACATCTTTCTTGGAGTATAATTGCTTTACAATGGTGTGTTAGTTTCTGCTTTATAACAAAGTGAATCAGTTATGCATATACATATGTTCCCATATCTCTTCCCTCTTGCATCTCCCTCCCTCCCACCCTCCCTATCCCACCCCTCCAGGCGGTTACATAGCACCAAGAGTTTTTTTTTTTAATCTAATAAGAGATTTATTTATTTATCCTTGGCTCACACTTAGACTTTTTTTTTTATCATCTTTATTGGAGTGTAATTGCTTTACAATGTTGTGTTAGTTTCTGCTGTATAACAAAGCGAATCAGCTATACGTACACATATATCCCTATACCAAGTATAACAACAACAGCAACAAAGTTTCACAGATGCAAGAGATTTCTCATTTCTCTGAGAGCTATTCACTTGAGTGAGTTTTTTTTACTCTTTAACCAGATCCATTTATTGGATGCTGTATTTAGGGATTGGTGGGAGGTCTCCCTTGGCTTTTATCATTTAAGAAAGGTCAATGAATGTTCTTCAAATTCACATGTTTTGTACATTTAAATTAAAAACGTATATATGTGAAAAATATATTGGATGGAGCAATAGTAAATCAGGAAAAGGCAATATAGAATAGTAATTAAGAGTGTAGATCTGGGTTCATAACCCACTCATTTACTTATCAACTCTGACCAGGCAAATTAGCTACTCTAAGTTTTAGTATTTCTATCTTTAGATGAAAACAACAATTATGCCTATGTCATGAGATTGTTATGAGATTTGAGGAGAAAGTATGTAAAACACTTAGCATATTGTAAATGATCTATGTTTATTGTTGTTTTGTGTTGCTGTTAGTTAAAAAATCTTTCTTATCTCAATATTATGTTTTCTCCTATATTTATATATATATATATATATTTTTTTTTTTACAATTTCAATCTTTTTAACTCAATGATTCTCAAATCTTTTGATCTCAGGACACCTTTACACTCTTAAAAATTATTGAGGGTGCCTAAAAGCTTTCATTTATATAGGTTACACCTATAAATATTTACCATATTAGAGATTTTTATTATTATTAAAACTGAGAAATTTTAAAAATGTTTATCTATTCATTTAAAAATAATATTAGTATATACAGTTAATGGAAAATTACTATCTTTTCTGAAATGAAAATAAACTTAGTGAGAAGGGTATTATTATTTTACACTTTTGCAAATCTTTATAATGTCCAGCTTAATAGAAGACACATTAGGTAGCCTCTGGAAAACTCCACCCTACAGATGAGAGAAAAAGAGTAAAATTGGCAAATAGTGCCTTGGTGCATTTAAGGAAATTGTTTTTAATTTCGTGGACCCTCTGCAATATTCTCAGTAACCTCCAGTGGTCCTAATCCAATTGTTGTACCACATAAAATGTCTATTTTCTAAATAACCTAGATCTATTTATTGATACTCTTTCCTTTTTCCTACCCCAGATTTGAAATGCCACCATTATTTCTTCACAGTAAAACAAAATATTTATATCTGGTCTGTTTCTAAGCTTTCTGTTCTCTCATATTTTTATGTTTTGGTACTAGCACTATCCTTCTATTTTATATTTACATTACATTATATTATATTATATTATTTTAATATCAGCAATATAAATTCCACTTCTCATTCTCATTTTAAGTAATTCTAGTAGGATTTTTTTCTCCAGAACTCCACTGAAACAGCTCTTATCAAGGACAGCAATGACTTACATATTGCCAAAGCCAGTGGCCAATTCTCTGTCATTATTTTTTTCTTTTTAAAAATTTTTCTTTTTTATTTACATTTATTTTGGCTTCACCATGCAGTTTGGAGGATCTTAGTTCCCAAACCAGAGATCGAACCCAGGTCCCAGCAGTGAGAATGCCGCCTAACCATTGGCTTGCCAGGGAATTTCCCTTAACTTTCAAATGTATTTGCCATTATTGACCATTTCCTCCTTTTTGGAGCATTTTCTTTTCTTGGCTTCCATGACACTACACTTACCTGGTTTCTTTCTACTTCATTAGCTGCATCTTCTGAAGCTGATTCTGGATTATCTTCTCTTATATGACTTCTAACTGTTGAAATGCTTAAGTTATATCTGGGGCCTTCTTCTCTTCTGTATCTACACTCTGCCCTTGGTCATTGCAAGTAATCATAGAGCATAAAATATCATTTAAAGGCCAGTGACTCAAATTTACAATTCCAAGGAATAGCCATGACAATCATAAAAAACAGAAAACAAAGCTAAAGAATTATACTAACTGGATACTAAAACCTATTATAAAGCTGTAGTAATTAAAACAGGTGAAAGGGTAGACAAAGCGACTAATGGAAAAGAATGGAGTAGAATATTCACACACACACACTCTAAGTCATCTGATTCATGGCAAAATTATACCATGGTGCATTAGCTGCTTTTTTGAATAAATGGTGCTGGCTCAATCAGATATTCAAGTAGGGAAAATTGTATCTTGACCCCTACCTCACACCATATACAAACATCAATTCCAGATGTATTGTATGTGAAAGCTAAATTGATAAAAGCTTTTAGAGGAAAACATGGGAAAATATATTTTTACCTTGGAGTAGGCAAAGATTTCTTTTTTGTTGTTTGTTTTCTGTTTTTTTAAAATTTCTTTATTAATTTTATTTATTGGCTGCAGTTGTCTTGTTACATTCATGCATTCACCAACTTATAGAAATGTGTTAAAATAATCAATAGGTTAGGATGATGGGATAATGACAACTTTTCAGAATTGTCTTTAAGAATATTTTTCAACAGATATTCCAAAAAATAAAATAAAATAAAATGTAAAGAATTTGGGGCTTTGTAGTTTTTATAACTTAAGAATAGAAAATAAATGCTCTCACATATCTCTCCTTTTAAACTCTGGTTCTAATGTTTTTTTAACCTTATTTTAAATTCAGTAAAATAAGATTAAAGAAGTATTGTCAACTGAATTCCATAAATGTTCCATACACAATGACTAGATATTTTCTCTAATACTTGAGTGTTATCATCAATTTTAGATACTTAATGAAAATAACAACACATAATTCTATCCCTGAAACTGGGTCAAATAAACACTCAAAGGAAGGTCTTGGTCTAGGTTTGGGGGTTGTTGAGGGTCGAGTCCTCTTTTTGGCCTGTGCTGCTTTTTATTAAAGACTGTAAACCGTGCATGGGGATGTGTTTCTTGCTTTGGCTCCTTCTCTTTATTGTGTACTGCATGGCTCTGAGTCCTTCTGGAGGGTGGTTCTGAGACCATTTTATATTTAGTTATTTTTTTTAATATTATTTTATTTTTTATATAGCATGTTCTTATTAGTTATCTATTTTATACATATTAATGTATATATGTCAATCCCAATCTCCCAATTCATCCCACCACCACCACCCACCCGCTCCCACCCCACATTCCCTCCCTTGGTGTCTATACATTTGTTCTCTACATCTATGTCTCTATTTCTGCCTTGCAAACCAGTTCATCTGCACCAATTTTCTAGATTCCACATAAATGCATTAATATACAATATTTATTTTTCTCTTTCTGATTTACTTCACTCTGTATGACAGTCTCTAGGTCCATCCATGTCTCTACCCATGACCCAATTTTGTTCCATTTTATGACTGAGTAATATTCCATTGTATATATGTACCACATCTTCTTTATCCATTTGTCTGTCGATGGGCATTTAGGTTGCTTCCATGACCTGGCTATTGAAAATAGTGCTGCAATAAACATTGGGGTGTATGTGTCTTTTCTTTTCTTTTCTCTCTTTTTTTTTTGCGGTACGCAGGCCTCTCACTGTTGTGGCCGCTCCCGTTGCGGAGCACAGGCTCCAGACGCACAGGCTCAGCGGCCATGGCTCACGGGCCTAGCCGCTCCGCGGCATGTGGGATCTTCCCAGACCAGGGCACGAACCCATGTCCCCTGCATCGGCAGGTGGACTCTCAACCGCTGCGCCACCAGGGAAGCCCGCATGTGTCTTTTTTAATTATGGTTTTCTCTGGGTATATGCCCAGTAGTGCGATTGCTAGGTCATATGGTAATTTTACTTTTAGTTTTTAAGGAACCTCCATACTGTTCTCCATAGTGGCTGTATCAATTTACATTCCCACCAACAGTGCAAGAAGGTTCCCTTTTCTACACACCCTCTCCAGCATTTGTTTTTTGTGGATTTTCTGATGATGCACATTCTAACTGGTGTGAGGTGATACCTCATTGCAGTTTTGATTTGCATTTCTCTAATAATTAGTGATGTTGAGAAGCTTTTCATGTGCTTCTTGGCCATTTGTATGTTTTCTTTGGAGAAATGTCTATTTAGGTCTTCTGCCCATTTTTGTATTGGGTTGTTTGTTTTTTTAATATTGAGCTGCATGAGCTATTTATATATTTTGGAGATTAATCATTTGTCTGCTGATTCATTTGCAAATATTTTCTCCCATCCTGTGGGTTTTTTCATCTTGTTTAGAGTTTCCTTTGCTGTGCAAAAGCTTTTGAGTTTCATTAAGTCCCATTTGTTTGTTTTTATTTCCATTACTCTAGGAGACTGATTGAAAAAGATATTGCTGCAGTTTATGGCAAAAAATGTTCTTCCTATGTTTTCCTCTAAGAGTTTTATAGAATCAGGTCTTACATTTAGGTCTTTAATCCATTTGGAGTTTATTTTTGTGTATGGTGTTAAAGAATGTTTTAATTTCATTCTTTTACATGCATCTGTCCAGTTTTCCCAGCACCATTTATTGAAGAGACTGTCTTTTCTCTATTGTAGAGTCTTGCCTCCTTTGTCATAGCTTAATTGACCATAGGTGTGTGGATTTACAAAACGAAAAGACCACCCACAGAATGGGAGAAAATATTTGCAAATCATGCCACTGACAAGGGATTAATCTCCAAAATATACAAATAGCTCATGCAGCTCAATATATATATATATAAAAGAACCCAATCAAGATATGGGCAGAAGATCTTAATAGACATTTCTCCAAAGAAGACATACACATGGCCAAGAGGCACATGAAAATATGCTCAACATCGCTGATTATTAGAGATACAAATCAAAGCTACAATGAGATGTCACCTCACACTGGTCAGAATGGCCATCATCAAAAAGTGTACAAACAATAAATGCTGGAGAGGGTGTGGAGAAAAGGGAACCCTCCTACACTGTTGGTGGGAATGTAAATTGGTAAAGCCACTATGAAAAATAGTATGGAGGTTCCTCAAAAAATTAAAACTAGAACTACCATATGATCCAGCAATTCCACTCCTGGGTATATATCTGAAGAAAAGGAAAACACTAATTCAAAAAGATTCATGCACCCCAAAGTTAACAGCAGCATTATTTATAATAGCCAAGGTATGGAAGCAACCTAAGTGTCCATCAACAGATGAATGGATAAGGAAGATATATAAATATACATACATACATACATACACACACACACACACAATGGAATATTATGCAGATATGCAAGATATCCTAAGTAATATGGAAACTATGGAAGCAACCTAAGTGTCCATCAATAGATGAATGGGTAAAGAAGATGTGGTACACACACACACACACACACACACACAATGGAATATTGCTCAGCTGTTAAAAAAAAGAATGAAATTTTCCCATTTTAAACAACATGGATGGACCTGGAGGGTATTATGCTTAGTGAAATAAGTCAGACAGAGGAACAAATACTGTATGTTATCACATATGTGGAATCTAAAAAATAAACTGAATAAATATAACAAAATAGAAACAGACTCACAGATATAGAGAACAAACTAGTGGTTACCAGTGAGGAGAGGGGAGGGAGGCAGTGGCAAGATAAGGGTAGAGGATTAAGTGGTACAAACTACTATGTATAAAATAAATAAGCTACAAGGATATATTGTACAGCACAAGAAATATAGCCAATATTTTATAATAACTTTAACTGGTATATACTCTATAAAAATATTGAATCACTATGTTGTACACCTGAAATTAATATAATATTGAAAATAAACTGTACTTCAATTTTAAAATAGTCATTATTTTCAGAGATGTGTACTAAATTATGTATATACTGGTGAAAAACATGAAATTTGGAATTTGCTTTAAGTACTTAAGCAAAGAAAAAGAAATAGGACAGATGAAGCAAATATGGCAAAATTTTGATAATTAAATTTGAGTCATGGCCACCTAGAGGGGTGGGATAGGGAGGGTGAGAGGGAGGGAGATGCAAGAGTGAAAAGATATGAGGATATATGTATATGTATAGCTGATTCACTTTGTTATAAAGCAGAAACTTACACACCATTGTAAAGCAATTATATTCCAATAAAGATGTTAAAAAAATTTGAGTCAGGGTTATATGGAGTTTATCATGTCATTTTCTCTATTATATATATGTTTGGAATTTTTCATTAAAAAGCAAACAAATCTCCAATGGCTCCTAAAATCACATATAATAAAATCCAAACCCCTTATAGAGACCTTATAAGATTTGCATGATTTGCCTACTTCTCTGACTCATCTTTCTCTACCCTTTCCGCCATTCACTACCTTCCAGCTACTCTGCTGACTGTTTTGTTTTTGAACACACACAGAGCTTTTTTCATTTTCAGAGTATTTGAATTTTTTTTCTTCTGTTTGGAATTCTCTGCCTCCAAATAGTTCCCCTTTTCAACATTGGGGATCCAACTCAAATATTACATCCTTGGAGCATTTGTCCCCAGCCATCCTAACTAAAGAAGCCTCCATAGTCATACTCTACTGTAATATCCTATGCAGAAGATCAGATGATTGCTCAGCAAATACTTTCTACCACTTCTCTTCCACTGGAGGAGTATATTTTCTTTCTCCAATGTTGTTGGGCTTGGCTAGGTGAATTGTTATGTCTAATTTGGCCAGTTGGTTATAAGCAGATATAATCAAGAGGACTTAAAATTTGTTTGCACAGTCAGGCACTCTTGCCCTTCCTGATAAAGCCATGGAAAGAGCTTTCCCCAGGTAGGTGCTGCCCCTTTGTTATTGATCTTGTTACTAATAGCTCTAAAGTACCATACAGATATTTGTTATAATTGTCAAAATCTATCACAGTGACTGACAAATACTAGGCGTTCAATAACATTTTATTGAGAAATAAATGAGAGTCAGGCCATGGAGATTTGGAAAAGGCTTGATTTAGGATCCTTTGGCCACCTCTTTTGCCCTCCAATATTAGTGCAGAATCCTATGTTTTGTGATGTAGGATAATGAAACCTTGTCAACCAAGGGGAAATGTCAGATTTCATGACTTGTCACAGTTTGCATTATGAACTTTATTTTCCCTCTAAAAACCTTCCCAAAGCCTTGCTGTGGAGAAATATGCAGTTTCCTTCAACTAAGGGAATTCCTGACCATGCTGGAAAATGGTTGGAAGAGAAAAGATAATGTAGGTATAGTAAGAGTAGGTCTTTCCATGAGATAGTTCTCTTATGATTTGTTTGTATTTTCTATGTTAACGAAAAATTTTGTGACAGTCACAGAACAAATAGCACCATGTCCCTTATTTCACAGTTTGCAAAGCTTTCATTTACTTTTGACTTAAGTCTTCTGTAATGTTGAGTTATTATATTAGGAAGTCATAGGACCCATGACTTTTGATGCCATTTTTATTTTTGACTCTTAGGATAGTTATATCCAGGAATCAGGTTGTTATTCCACATAGGAATGAATGATGAGAAATTTCCTGCACATCCCATGAATCTCTGGTCATTCCAGAAGGATGCCCTGGGACAGTCATAGGAGAAAATGGATAATGAGGTTTTACTGCTCTGGTTGAATTGCTTATTAAATCTCACACACCATGGGTAAGTGAAAGACAAAGCTTATACCTCATATGTGCTAAATATCAGCTGATCTAGAACAGTTACTATTATGATTATTTTAATATATAATCCTTAGGGATCGTGCTTTACTTTGAAGTTCAGATTACTATAACCTGTGATTGTGTACCTTGATCTATTTCAACCAATTACTAGTAATTGTTGTTATGCTTTCATGGCATCATAAATCTAGTTTATTAGTTGATTCTAAATGCCATTCAATAGAAGTCTTCAGTTCTATTTATTTAAAATAACTGGTGCTTCTCTTACCATTTTACCTTTATACCCTACTCCTTACAAACTCTTTCTCTCCTGAGTCATTATAACTCCAAAATCTAGTGTATACTCCAATCCAACATCCCTATAGACATGGCTCACTAGAGTCTATTCATTCTAAAAATATTTATTGGGCACCTGTTACGTACAGAGCACAGTGCTTGATGCTGGATCCTGAGAAAAGAGCATGAGTTTTGGTCTTCCATTACTGAGTCTGTTTCAATATGGCTTTTGGGTCAACACTTTAATGCTTTTCTGGGCCAATCACCCATATGATCTTCTTTTAGCTACTAGAAATTTCCTTGCCAAGATTTCTTTTTCAATATGTATATGGTATATGCCAATAATTAATCAACAACAATGAGTCAGGAAAAGAGTTTTGGAGTGTCAGCAGTGTGTCAATTCAGGCCTGCGTTGGGGGCTTCAATGGAGAGGAAACACAGCATATTTAAAAATGACCTATAGAAACTGGTGAGTATGTAGGTGTCTCCTTTGGAGTCTACTACTGGGCTCAGCTGTAGACCTATCCCAAGAACTGTTTCATGGTGTCTTGGCACTGGCAGAAGATCAGCCTTAGGTTGGCCTCAAGGTTTTTAGAGTTTTGAAGAGCTTATAACCATTGATGATGTGTAGGAGAACTATGGCAGTGCTTTCTAGGTTGCCAACACTTTCAATTTAACCACCCTCTTTAAAAACAAACCAAAAAAAATACTCTAGATTAACTCATATCAAGATACATTAATTCCATTTCTGACTCTGTCAATAGCTACTTATCTCCTCTTTGGCTATTTCTTCTATAAAATGAGGGATAGTCTCCAATATGTCCTCAAACAACGATATTCTCTGATCCTATGAGTATATATTTAGTCCTAGAAAGATACTAGTTTTTTAAAATATTTTCATGGCATTTACAATTAGAACTAAAGAAAACTGAAAATAGAAACCCATGGCTGAAGAAGTGAGACATCATAAGAAGTCAGAAACTTATCATTGTCCTTTGTAGTCATTTCAGTAAATGATGTCTATCTTCAGTACATGCATATCTCTTTAGTTATACTGCTGCTTTAATAATCAGGCATAAATGCCCTGTGGTAATTAGGGAGCATGCCTCCTACTGCAAAGTTGTAAGGTATGAGAATTGGGATAATTAATTATTGCTAAGGTAATTGAAGAATGGAATACCCTGATCAGCCTCTTATAATTGTGTCTTATTTTCCTCTTTAAGAAAACAATGAAGAACTATTATTACAGATAGAAGAAAATGCATATTGAATTTTCAAATCATTCCAAAGGCTTTTAATAAGTGTTATATAACCTTAGAAATGGTAGAAAGAACTTGGTCACAAGGAAATGGAGATTTTTTTTTTTTTTTTTTTTTGCGGTACGCGGGCCTCTCACTGTTGTGGCCTCTCCCTTTGCGGAGCACGGGCTCCGGACCTGCAGGCTCAGCGGCCATGGCTCACAGGCCCAGCCGCTCCGCGGCATGTGGGATCCTCCCGGACCGGGGCACGAACCTGCGTCCCCTGCATCGGCAGGCGGACTCTCAACCACTGCGCCACCAGGGAAGCCCCGGAAATGGAGATTTTGAATGCTCTAATTACTTAAAAAATTCATCACAATGAAACAGAACTGATCTAAAGTCTGAATGACCAAGCAAAGTGGAAGCTAGGACTGTCTCCCTCAACAACGGATAAGCAAGTTTCCATGCCAAAAGCTGAGACATTGCCCCTTCCCTTTTCCCTAGCAAAGCATCTGAGGTCCAGAAACATATTTAGTGTTCTCTAGAAGTCCTGCATTGACATTTAGTTTACATAGGATAAAATATACTTCTTCATGCAATTTTTGTGCTTTCAAAAAGGCTAAGGGCTTCCCTGGTGGTGCAGTGGTTAAGAGTGCCTGCCGATGCAGGGGACGTGGGTTCATGCCCCGGTCCGGGAAGATCCCACATGCCGCAGAGCGGCTGGGCCCGTGAGCCATGGCCGCTGAGCCTGTGCGTCCGGAGCCTGTGCTCCGCAACGGGAGAGGCCACAACAGTGAGAGGCCCGCGTATTGCAAAAAAAAAAAGGCTTATAACACAGAAAAATTAAGCTTACCCAACCTATTCTTTAAGGCTCAATTCAAGTCCTATATCCTCTGTGGTGAAACTCTTTCTGATGAATTCTCCCTTCTTTACTCTTTTTTTTTTTTTTTGCATTTATTGTATATGTCACAAATAAGACCTTATCGTTTAGTTTTGGTATCACAGACTTTAGCACTTTATACTTACACATTCTTTATATAGTTTATGAGTGTAAGCCTTGTCTCCTCAACTGGTTTTCAAGTGCCTCAATAACAGGATTCTCTTTCTCAACTTCCTATGATTCCCCACAATATCTAGCATGCTTCTGGGCATGTAGAAAGTGCTTGATTAAATGATTGACTAATAATGTGGTTTGATGAAAAATGATTCAAAGTGACATGGACCTTATACAAATTTGAGAAAACAAATGTAACACTTGGATGACTTGAAGAATGTGCCATTCAGATGTCTGATTAATGGATAAACTTTAATTCATCATGTTCTCATCATTGATAAGCAGACATACAGCATCAATGTTAGTGCAATAGAAAATTTTATTTTTAGAACATAGGAGTGTCAGTAATATATATTTATATATATTTACATTTATTTATTTATAAAATAAAATGTGATCAAACCTTATCAAACTGAAATTTTTATTGTCAGGATAGGTTTTATTCATTTTTATTTTTATAAAATTTCAAATATCTGTATATTTTTAGTTTCAATATAAGTTCATTTGATCCATTTTAATAATCATTTCTATACAACTATAACAAAACTATCACCTTATGATTATTATCTTACAGATTCTGATAGGGTCTATGATGGTTAATTTTATGTGTCAACCCTAACTAATATAGGGTATCAGGTATGTTTGGCCTTTATCAGACTTATGTCTGTCCCCGACTTTACCTCAGGCTGGTTTAGCGCAGTGTCACATCAGAAGTAGGTAACCCTATTAGAGCCTAATTTGATCTAAATTTCATGTACCAGCTCTCACACCCCAGTTCTTTTTTGCTTTCCTGAGACTGACTCACGGTTACTGCCTATTTAGTGGTACAGATTGTTAACTGCATTAAAGCACTAGGATAAGGGGGAAAATGCGGTCTGGAATGGAGCTCTATGGCCTTGAAGGAGTTGGAGCTTTTAAATAATTTGCACAAAAGCACTATATGGGCCAGCAGTGGCCCTGGCCTGACTATGGCTCTGTTTTCACGTTTGGTTTAGTTTTGGCCTTGGTCACTGTCTATGACCTAAAACTTTCTGTCCCCTTTCAAACTGGCCTCACTTACTGTGCCCATTTAGACAAATCCCCTTTATTTCACTAACCTCCCAGGTGCTTCCCCTATTAGAGGTCAATCTCTTTAGTGCTGGCTGCAGATAAGTTTATGCCACTCTTCAAAAACTGCCCTTGTGATTTGTTTTGCTGCCTTCAAATGATATGTGTGCTAACAGTCAGTGATTTCCCTAAAACTGAAAATAATTGTTCTGGATTTGAAGTCTCAAGCATAGACTTTTTACATTCATTATACATAAAAAGTAGATCTTTTGAACCAAAATGGTAAGTCTTTGCAAACTGTAAATAAATGTTAAAAAATATAATACTTTTAAAGTGAACTTTTCTTCAAAGTAATGAAATCTTAAGATAAAGGAATATATCTGGGAAAAAGAAAAAATAGCTTTTACTACTACCATCACAGATTGTGAGTTTTTATTAATTTTAATGCAAAATAATATATGTTCCTTGAAAAAAATTCAAACAATACATCAAAGTAGATAATAAAAAGTTAAAACCCTTCTTATCCCACTGACTGAGCCAGTCCCATGTTCAAAGTGTAACAACTATAACAAGATTCATGTATTTTCTTCCAGATTTTTTTCCATGCATATTTAAATATATATGTGTAGATGTTTTTTAAAAAAAGAGGGTTTTTTTATTACAAAAAAATGGTTTGTGGTATATGTACTGTTCTACAAATGCCTCTTTTTTATATAACATACTATTAAGGACATGCCTTCATATTAGTACCTAGAGAACTTACTCTGTTAATGACATCATGGCATTTCATTGTCCAAATATACCTAGATTTATTTGACAAATTGTTATGTTGCATGTCACATTATTTCTTATCTTTCACTCTTACAAATAATGTTGTCATCAACATTCTTGTATTATACAAATACCTTGTATTAGTTTTCTATTCCTGAATAACAAATTATTACAAACTTAGCAACTTAAAGCAAGACAAATTCATTATTTTGTGATTTCCATGAGGTTTGACTAGGGAAGGATCTGAATCCAAGCCTTTTCAGATTGATGGCTGAATGACTTTCCTTGTGGCTATATGACTAAGGTTCTTGCTTTTTTACTGGCTGTTGGCCAGGGACCACTCTTAGCACTCTCAGGTCCTTGCCACATGGTGCCCTCCATTGGCCCTTTCACACTTTGAATCTCTCTGATGTTGGGAAGGGCTCAATCTCTTGGTGGGGCTCACTTAATCAGGACAGAACAATCAGGATAAACTTCCTTTTGAGTAACTCCTAAGTCAACTGATTGATAACATAATCACAGGAATGATTCCCATTATATTCACAGGTCTTGCCCACACTCCAGAGAATTATAGAAGGCATGTATACCATGGATTGGGAATATTGGAGGTTATCTTAGAATTTTGCTTATCACATACCCTTAGACCATTTATAGGTCTATCTGTAGGAAAGTGTCACAAGTAGAATTGCTAGGCCAAAAGATATGGGTATTAGAAATTTTGATTCACACCTAACTTTCTTTTTTCAATAGAAGTATAGTTGACTTACAATGTTATATTAGTTTCAGGTGTACAACATAGTTGATTTGATATTTTTAAACATTACAAAATGATCACCACTATGAGTCTAGTTACCATCTGTCAACATAAAATGTATTACAGTATTATTGAGAATGTTTTCCCTATGCTGTACATTACATGCTTGTGACTTATTTATTTTATAACTGGAAGTTTGTACCTCTTAATCCTCTTCACCTATTTCATCCATGCTCCACAACCCTCTCCTCTGGCAAACGCTAGTTTGTTCTCTGTGTCTATGAGTCTGTTTCTGTTTTGTCATGTTTGTTATTTTGTTTTGTTTTTTAGGTTCCACATGCAGGTGAAATCATACAGTATTTGTCTTTCTCTGTCTGATTATTTCACTTAGCATAATAGGTCCATCCGTGTTATTGCAAATGACAGGGTTTTTTATGGATGAGGTCCATCCATGTTATCGCAAATGGCAGGTTTTTTTATGGATGAGTAATATTCCATTGTATGTATGTATGTATGTATATATATATATATATATATATATAATCTTTATCCATTCATCTGTTGGTTGGCACTTAGGTCATTTCCATATCTTAGCTATTGTGAATAATACTGTTATGAACATTGGGGTGCATATATCTTTTTGAACTAGTGTTTTTGTTTTCTTAGGATAAATACCAATAAGTAGAGTTGCTGGATCATGTGGTAGTGTATTTTTAACTTTTTGAGGAGCCTCCACATAGTTTTCCATAGTGGCTGTACAAATTTATATTTCCACCAACAGTGTACATGGGTTCCCTTTTCTCCACATCCTCACCAACACTTGCTGTTTATTGTCTTTTTGATAATTACCATTCTGACAGGTGTGAGATGATATCTCACTGTGGTTTTAATTTGTGCTTTCCTGATGATTAGTGGTGTTGAGCATTTTTTTCATGTGCATGTTCGCTATCTATATGTCCTCTTTAGAAAAAAATACCTATTCAGACCCTCTGCCCACATAGAGTTGTATGAGTTCTTTATATATTTTGAATATTAACCCCTTATTAGACATATCATTTGCAAATACCTTCTCCCATTCATTAGGTTGCCTTTACATTTTGTTGATGGTTTCCTTTGCTGTACAAAAGCTTTATAGTTTAATGTAGTCCCATTTATTTATTTTTACTTTTTTTTCCCTTGCCTGAGACAGATCCAAAAAATTATTGCTAAGACTGATGTCAAAGAGGTAACTGCCTATGTTCTCTTCTAGGAATTTTGTGATTTCAGGTCTTATATTTCACTCTTTAATCCATTTTGAGTTTATTTTTGTATATGGTATTAGAAAATGGTCTAGTTTTATTTTTTTACACATAGCTGTCCAGTTTTCCCAATACCATTTATTAAGAGACTGTTTTTCCTTATTGTATATTCTCATGTCCTTTGTCATAGAGTAATTGACCATGTAGGTATGGGTTTATTTCTGGGCTCTGTATTCTGTTCCCTTGATTACTGTGTCTGTTTTTTTGTGGTATACCATACTGTTTTGATTACTATAGCTTTGTAGTATAGTCTGAAGTCAGGGAGTGTGATACTTCCATCTGTTTTCTTCTTTCCCAAGATTGCTTTGGCTATTTGGGGTCAGTTTTGATTCCTACAAGTTTTAGGATTACTTGTTCTAGTTCTGTGAAAAAAGCCATGGGTATTTGGTAGGGATTCTAAATATTCACTGAATATGTAGATTGCTTTGGGTAGTATATTTAAGAATATTAATAATTCTAATTCATGAGCATGGTATATCTTTCCATTTATTTCTGTCACTTTCAATTTCTTTAATCAATTTCTTATAGCTTTCAGAGTACAGGTCTTTTATCTCCATGGCTAAAATTATTCTTAGGTACTTATTATTTTTGATGCAATTGTGAATGGGATTTTCTTCATTCTTATTTCTGACAGCTCATTAATAATGTATAGAAATGCAAGAAATTTCTGTATATTAACTTTGTATCCTTCAATGTCAGTGAATTCATTTATTCTAAGTTTTTTGGAGGAATCTTTAGGATTTTCTACATATAGTATTATGTCATCTGCAAATAGTGCCAATTTTATGCTTCCCTTCCAATTTGTATGCTTTTTATTTGCTTTACTTGTCTGGTTGCTGTGGCTAGGACCTCCAGTATTATGTTGAATAAAAATGGTGAGAGTGGGCACCCTGGTTTTGATCTTAGAGAAGTGTTTTCAGGTTTTCTCCACTGAGCATGATGTTAGCTGTGAGCTTCTTATATATGGTCTTTATTTTGTTGAGATATGTCCCCTCTATACCCACTTTGTTGAGAGTTTTTATAATAACTGGATGTTGGATTTTGTCAAATGCTTTTTCTACATCTATTGAGATGATCATGTGATTTTTATCCTTCATTCTGTTGATGTGGTGTATCATGTTGATTGATTTGCTTATAAGGTAGAGACAAAATTCATAGCAGAAGAGTGGAAGGCAAATATTTTTCACTTAAATGAGGTTGTTAATTGACTTTCTCTGCTAAGGCTTTAGAGCTTTTATTGAATTAACAAAAGGAGCAAGAGTCTACATAGAGATATTTTTGTGTATGTACAAGTCGTGTTCTGAACTGGAATTCCACTTGCTGCAATTCATACACAATCTAATAGTTCATTGTCTTCTTTAATAAACTAAGGAAATGAAAATAAAATTATTATTGCATCCCTAGAACAAATCCCATGTATCATTGTTTGTGATCTTTTTAATGTAGAGTTGAATTAAGATTGCTAATATTTTGTTGAATATTTTTGCATCAATGTTCATCAGTGTTATTAGCCTGCATTTTCTTTTTTTGTAGTGTATTTGCCTCATTTGTGTATCAGGGTAATGCTGTCATCAGAGAATTATTTTGGATGTGTTTCTTCCTCTTCCACATTTTGTAACAGTTTGAGGATAGGTATTAACTTTTTTTTGAATGATTGGTAGAATTCCCCTGTGAAGCCATCTGGTCCTAGACTTTTGTTTATTGGGAGTTTTTTTTTTATTACAGATTTAATTTCATTACTGGTTATCAGTTTGTCCAGGTTTTCTATTTCTTCCTGATTCACTCTTGGAAGACTGAATGTCTTTAGGAATTTATGCATTTCTTCTAGGTTGTCCAATTTGTTGGCATATAATTGTTCATAGTAGTCCCTTATGATTGTGTTTCTGTGTTATCTGTTGTAACTTCTCCTCTTTCATTCCTGATTTTATTCATTTGGGCCCTTTATCTTTTTTTTTTTTGTCTTTGTGAGTCTGCCTAAAGTTTTGTCAATTTTGTTATTTTTTCAAAGAACCATCTCTTAGTTTTATTGATCTTTTCTATGACTTTTTAAGTCTCTACTTCATTTATTTCCACTCTGGTCTTTATTATTCCCTTCCTTGTGCTAACTTTGGGCTTTGTTTGTTCTCCTTTCTCTAGTTCCTTTAGGTGTAGGGTTAGATTGTTTATTTGAGATTTTTCTTATTTTTTGAGGTAGGCTTCTATCACTATGACTGTCCCTCTTAGATGTGCTTTTGCTGCATCTCATAGATTTTGGATTGACATGTTCCCACTTTCATTTGTCTCAAGGTATATTTTGATTTCTTTGATTTCTCCATTGACTCATTGGTTGTTTAGTATCATGTTGTTTAGCCTCCATGTGTCTGTGTTTTTTCCAGTTTTTCTTCCTGTAATTGACTTCCAGTTTTATACCATTATTGTCAGAAAAAATGCTTGATACAATTCAAACTTCTTAAATTTATTAGGACTGTCTTGTGGCCTACCATGTGATCTATCCTGGAGAATGTTTTACGAGCACATGAAAAGAATGTATATTCTGCTGTTTTGGGATGAAATGTCCTTTATATATCTATTAATCCTATCTGGTGTAATGTGTCATTTAAGGCTGATGTTTCCTTACAGTAAGTCCCCTATATACGAACCTTCAAGTTGCAAACTTTCAAAGGTGTGAATGTGCATTCGCATGTCCAATCATGTAAGTTAGTTCATGTGTCTGGCTTACATAGTCACGTGTGTGCATCCTCTACAAGTGGTTGTGCCTTTGTGTACTTTACTGTACAGTACTGTATAGATACAGTAGTACAGTATTTTTATTTGAAGCCCAGGATGTCTGGAAGCAAGCATAAAAGCAGCAGTGATGTAGCTGGTACTGCTAAGAAGCACCAAGCGATAATGATGGAAACAAAAGTGAAAATAATTGAGAGTGGAACAACAAGAGGAAGAAGAAGTAATAACCGAAGAACTGAAGAGATTCACAATGCAGGAAATGGCAAGAGGATTTTCTTTATTTGAGGAGGCACTGTTAGTTTTTGAGGCAGAGGACCTGAATGTAGAACAGTACATGAAGGTTGCAGCAGCTGTTCAGATTGCAATCTAGTGCTACCATGTCATTTATGATGAGAAGAGAGCTACTACCCAGCCATCACTGGATCATTTTTTCAAGAGAGTAGATAGAATTGAATCCAGCAGGGAACCAGAACCTGTGCCATCAACATCAGGCATGAGTGAAATTGCAGCTTGCCTTCCATCTCCTATTGCTGACAATCCTTCAGCTCTACCATCTCCCACCTCCTCTCCCTCCTCCAGTCATTAACTTTTCTTGCCTGTTCACTCGTTGACAGCCCCTGTATGCCAGCTGTTGTACTGTACTACTGTACTTTTCAAGGTACTATACTATAAATTAAAAATGTATTCTTTATTTCTGTGTTTTTTATGTATTATTTGTGTGAAAAGTATTATAAACCTATTACAATACAGTACTATATAGCCTATTGTGTTAGTTGGGTACCTAGGCTAACTTTGTTGGACTTATGAATGCATTCTTGGAATGGAACTCTTTCATATGTAGGGGACTTGCTGTACTGATTTTCTGTCTGGATGACTTATCCATTGGTGTAAGTAGGATATTAAAGTCCCCTGATATTATTGTATTACTGTCAATTTCTCCCTTTATGTTGGTAATATTTGCTTTATGTATTTAGGTGCTCCTATGTAGATGCACAAATATTTAAGAAGGCCATATATCCTTGTTGAATTGACCCCTTTATAATTATGTAACTCCCTTCTTTGTCTTTTGTTATAGTCTTTGTTTAAGGTCTGTTTTGTCTGACAAGAGTATTGTTAACCTAGCGTTCTTTTTGTTCCCATTTGTATGTAATATCTTTTTCCATCCTTTCATTTTCAGTCTGTGTGAGTCTTTAGATCTAAAGTGAGTCTCTTATAGGCAGCATATAGGTGGGTCTTATTTTTTTAAATCCTTTTAGCCACTCTATGTCTTTTGATTGGAACGTTTATTCCATTTACATTTAAAGGGTTTATTGATGAGTATGTATTTATTGCCATTTTGTTAATTGTTTTCTGGTTATTTTTGTAGTTCTTCTCTGTTTGTTTATTCTTTTTGTCTCTTCCCTTGTGGTTAGATGATTTCTTTAGCCTTATACTTGTGTTTCTGGGTTCCTTTCCCTCTCTCTCTCTCTCTTTTTTGGTTGCACCATTCAGCTTGTGGAATCTTAGTTCCCTGACCAGGGATTGAACCTGTGCCCTCAGCAGTGAAGGTATGGAGTCCTAACCACTGAGCAACTAGGGAATTCCCTCCTTTCTCTTTTTTTTGTGTGTGTCTATTGCAGGTTTTTGGTTTGTGATTACCATGAGCTTCAAATATATCACTATATATATGTGTGTGTGTGAGTGTGTAGGTACGTATGTACCTGTTTAAGCTGATAGTTGCTTAAGTTTGAATGCATTTTAAAAGCACTACATTTTACTCCCCCACTCACATTTCTGTTTTTGGTATCATATTTTACAACTTTTTACTATATGTATCTCTTAACTACTTATTGTAGTTAATGTTGATTTTATGACTTTTGTCTTTCATATAAGTGGTTGATATACAGACTTTACTATATATTTGCCTTTACCAGTGAGATTTATTTCTTTCATATATTTTCTTATTTTTAGTTATGTCCTTTTGTTTTTCACTTAATGAAGACCTATTAATATTTTTTGTAAGGATTGTTCACTGGTGATGAACTCTTATTTTTTGCTTATCTGGAAAACTCTATTTATACTTACATTCTGAATGATAGCCTTGCTAGGTACAGTATTCTTGGTTGTGAATTTTTTCCTTTCAGCACTTTAAAAACATCTTGCCACTCCCTTCTGATCTGAAATGTTTCTGATTAAAAAAAAATCAACTCATAGCCTTATGGGGGGGGTCCCATTTTATGTGACTTGTTTTTCTATTGCTGCCTTTAAAATTCTCATTTTATTTTTAACCTTTGCCATTTAAATTATCATATGCCTTTGGGTTCATCTTGCTTGGGACTCTCTGCTTCTTTGACCTGGATATTTGTTTCCTTCCACAGGTTAGGAAAGTTTTCAGCCATTATTTCTTAATATAAATTTTATATCACTTTCTCTTCTGCTTCTGGGACCCCTATAATGCAACTTGTTGGTTGAATAAATAACAAAAATGGGTGGAAGGCACAATATAAGAGCTATAATTTAGATAGACTCAAGTGCCCCTCCCATGTGTAACTGATACTCATAGTATGTAGAATTGTGTTGATGTGGCCTATTAGCATTTTTTCATCAATACGGACAGCTACGCATGCAGGCAAAGTAGGCCACTGCTTTTGTCATATGATTTACGTGTTGAGGGTGGAGAGTCCTTTTGCCTCCCTAAATACTTCTCTTACCCTCCCATTGTTTGATAACTGCAATTCAGTAGTAGAGCTGAAAGCTTTGATTCCTTTTAAAAATGTAAATATAAATGATCCCCAATTTTCTGATAATTTGCTTTTCTGGAAACTGTGGTAAAGCCGATCACATCTAGCAGCTGCTTTTCCCTTTGGCATTTTGATTCCCTAATTTGTGGCACTCCATTTGGAAAGTATGTGCCAAGTATTTATTGGTTGGTTGGTTTACTTAACTACTAATAAAATACTGTCACATTGAATAATTTTACTTAATGTTTTTCATTATAGATTCAAACTTTAGGTAATCAAACCCTCTTTATCACTCACCATATTAGGGTAAATTTAAAGCTGCTGTAGGGGTTTCTGGGAAGATGGCGGAAGAGTAAGATGCGGAGATCACCTTCCTCCCCACAGATACAGCAGAAATACATCTACACGTGGAACAACTCCTACAGAACACCTACTGAACGCTGGCAGAAGACCTCAGACCTCCCAAAAGGCAAGAAACCCCCCTACATACCTGGGTAGGGCAAAAGAAAAAAGAATGACCAGAGACAAAAGGATAGGGACGGGACCTGCACCAGTGGGAGGGAGCTGTGAAGGAGGAAAGGTTTCCACACACTAGGAAGCCCCTTCGCAGGCGGAGACTGCGGGTGGCAGAGGGGGAAAGCTTCAGAGCCGCGGAGGAGAACACAGCAACAGGGGTGCGGAGGGCAAAGCATAGAGATTCCTGCACAGAGGATTGGTGCCGACCGGCACTCTCCAGGCCGAGAAGCTTCTCTGCTCACCTGCCAGGGCGGGCGGGTCTGGGAGCTGAGGATCGGGCTTCGGTTGGAGGACTGGGGTTGGCAGCGTGAACACAGCCTGCAGGGGGTTAGTGCACCACGGCTGGCCGGGAGGGAGTCTGGGGAAAAGTCTGGACCTGCCGAAGAGGCAAGAGACTTTTTCTTCCCTCTTTGTTTCCTGGTGTGTGAGGAGAGGGGATTAAGAACGGTGCTTAAAGGAGCTCCAGAGATGGGCACGAGGCGCGGCTAAAAGCGCGGACCCCAGAGATGGGCATGAAACGCTAAGGCTACTGCTGCCGCCACCAAGAAGCCTGTGTGTGAGCACAGGTCACTACCCACAGCCCCCTTCCAGGGAGCCTGTGCAGCCCACCACTGCCAGGGTCCCGGGATCCAGGGACAACTCCCCTGGGAGAATGCATGATGTGCCTCAGGCTTCTGCAATGTCACACAGGCCTCTGCCACTGCAGGCTCGCCTCGCACACCGTGCCCCTCCCTCCCCCCGGCCTGAGTGAGCCAGAGCCCCCGAATCAGCTGCTCCCTTAACCCCATCCTGTCTGAGTGAAGAACAGACGCCCTCCGGTGACCTACAAGCAGAGGCGGGGCCAAATCCAAAGCTGAGCCCCAGGGAACTGTGAGAACAAAGAAGAGAAAGGGAAATCTCTCCCAGCAGTCTTAGAAGCAGCGGGTTAAATCTCCACAGTCAACTTGATATACCCGGCATCTGTGGAATACATGAATAGACAACGAATCATCCCAAATTAAGGAGGTGGACTTGGAGAGCAAGATTTATGATTTTTTCCCCTTTTCCTCTTTTTGTGAGTGTGGATGTGTATGCCTCTGTGTGATATATTGTCTGTATAGCTTTGCTTCCACCATTTGTCCTTGGGTTCTATCCGTCCGATCTTTTTTCTTAAAAATAATTTTTTATTTTAATAACATTACTTTATCTTCATTCTTTCTTTCCTTCCTTCCCTACTTCAGACAACCAAATCATCACAAATTGAGGAGGTGGACTTTGAGAGCAAGATTTATAATTTTTTCCCCTTTTCCACTTTTTGTGAGTGTGCAGGTGTATGCTTCTATGTGACATTTTGTCTGTATAGCTTTGCTTCCACCATTTGTCCTAGGGCTCTATCTGTCCGTTTTTTTTTTTTTTTTTTGTCTTAATAATAATTTTTTTTCTTTTAATAACTTTATTATATTTTATCTTTATTTTACTTTATCTTCTTTCTTTCTTTTTTTCTTTCCTTCCCTCCTTCCTTGCTTCCTCCCTCCCACACTCCCTCCCTCCCTCATTTCTTTCTTTTTTTCTTTCTTTCTTCCTTTCTTTCTTTTTCTTCTACTAATTCTTTCTTTCTACTTTTTCTACCTTTTATTCTGAGCCGTGTGGATGAAAGGCTCTTGGTGCTGCAGCCAGGAGTCAGTGCTGTGCCTCTGAGGTGGGAGAGACAACTTCAGGACACTGATCCACAAAAGACCTTCCAGTTCAACATAACATCAAACGGTGAAACTCTCCCAGAGATCTCCATCTCAACACCAGCACCCAGCTTCACTCAACGACCAGCAAGCTACAGTGCTGAACATCCTATGCCAAACAACTAGCAAGACAGGAACACAACCCCACCCATTAGCAGAGACACTGCCTAAAATCATAATAAGTCCACAGACACCCCAAAACACAGCAACAGACATGGACCTGCCCACCATAAAGACAAGATCCAGCCTCATCCACCAGAACACAGGCACTAGTCCCCTCCACCAGAAAGCCTACACAACACACTGAACCAACCTTAGCCACTGGGGACAGACACCAAAAACAACAGGAACTACGAACCTGCAGCCTGCAAAAAGGAGACCCCAAACACAGTAAGATAAGCAAAATGAGAAGACAGAAAAACACACAGCAGATGAAGGAGCAAGATAAAAATGCACCAGACCTAACAAATGAAGAGGAAATAGGTAGTCTACCTCAAAAAGAATTCAGAATAATGATAGTAAATATGATCCAAAATCTTGGAAACAGAATAGACAAAATACAAGAAACATTTAACAAGGACCTAGAAGAACTAAAGATGAAACAAACAATGATGAACAGCACAATAAATGAAATGAAAAATACTCTAGATGGGATCAATAGCAGAATAACTGAGACAGAAGAACGGATAAGTGACCTGGAAGATAAAATAGTGGAAATAACTACTGCAGAGCAGAATAAAGAAAAAAGAATGAAAAGAACTGAGGACAGTCTCAGAGACCTCTGGGACAACATTAAACGCACCAACATTCGAATTATAGGGGTTCCAGAAGAAGAAGAGAAAAAGAAAGGGACTGAGAAAATATTTGAAGAGATTATAGTTGAAAACTTCCCTAATATGGGAAAGGAAATCGTTAATCAAGTCCAGGAAGCACAGAGAGTCCCATACAGGATAAATTCAAGGAGAAATACGCCAAGACACATATTAATCAAACTGTCAAAAACTAAATACAAAGAAAGCATATTAAAAGCAGCAAGGGAAAAACAACAAATAACACACAAGGGAACCCCCATAAGGTTAACAGCTGATCTCTCAGCAGAAACTCTACAAGCCAGAAGGGAGTGGCAGGACATACTGAAAGTGATGAAGGAGAAAAACCTGCAACCAAGATTACTCTACCCAGCAAGGATCTCATTCAGATTTGATGGAGAAATTAAAACCTTTACAGACAAGCAAAAGCTGAGAGAGTTCAGCACCACCAAACCAGCTTTACAACAAATGCTAAAGGAACTTCTCTAGACAAAAACACAAGAGAAGGAAAAGTCCTATAATAACGAACCCAAAACAATTTAGAAAATGGGAATAGGAACATACATATCGATAATTACCTTAAATGTAAATGGACTAAATGCTCCCACCAAAAGACACAGATTGGCTGAATGGATACAAAAACAAGACCCATATATATGCTGTCTACAAGAGACCCACTTCAGACCTAGAGACACATACAGACTGAAAGTAAGGGGATGGAAAAAGATATTCCATGCAAATGGAAACCAAAAGAAAGCTGGAGTAGCAATTCTCATATCAGACAAAATAGACTTTAAAATAAGGACTATCAGAAGAGACAAAGAAGGACACTACATAATGATTAAGGGATCGATCCAAGAAGAAGATATAACAATTGTAAATATTTATGCACCCAACATAGGAGCACCTCAATACATAAGGCAAAAACTAGCAGCCATAAAAGGGGAAATCGACAGTAACACATTCATAGTGGGGGACTTCAACACCCCACTTTCACCAATGGACAGATCATCCAAAATGAAAATAAATAAGGAAACCCAAGCTTTAAATGATACATTAAACAAGATGGACTTCATTGATATTTATAGGACATTCCATCCAAAAACAACAGAATACACATTTTTCTCAAGTGCTCATGGAACATTCTCCAGGATAGATCATATCTTGGGTCACAAATCAAGCCTTGGTAAATTTAAGAAAATTGAAATTGTATCAAGTATCTTTTCCGACCACAACACTAGGAGACTAGATATCAATTACAGGAAAAGATCTGTAAAAAATACAAACACATGGAGGCTAAACAATAAACTACTTAATAACGAAGTGATCACTGAAGAAATCAAAGAGGAAATCAAAAAATACCTAGAAACAAGTGACAATGGAGACACAACAACCCAAAATCTATGGAATGCAGCAAAAGCAGTTCGAAGAGGGAAGTTTATAGCAATGCAATCCTACCTTAAGAAACAGGAAACATCTCGAATAAACAACCTAACCTTGCACCTTAAGCAATTAGAGAAAGAAGAACAAAAAACCCCAAAGTTAGCAGAAGGAAATAAATCATAAAGATCAGATCAGAAATAAATGGAAAAGACATGAAGGAAATGATAGCAAAGATCAGTAAAACTAAAAGCTGGTTCTTTGAGATGATAATCAAAATAGATAAACCATTAGCCAGACTCATCAAGAAAAAAAGGGAGAAGACTCAAGTCAATAGAATTAGAAATGAAAAAGGAGAAGTAACAACTGACACGGCAGAAATACAAAAGATCATGAGAGATGACTACAAGCACCTCTATGCCAATAAAATGGACAACCTGCAAGAAATGGACATATTCTTAGAAATGCACAACCTGCCAAGACTGAATCAGGAAGAAATAGAAAATATGAACAGAACAATCACAAGCACTGAAAGTGAAACTGTGATTAAAAATCTTCCAACAGGGCTTCCCTGGTGGTGCAGTGGTTAGAATTCCACCTGCTGGTGCAGGGGACACGGGTTCGGGCCCTGGTCCGTGAAGATCCCACATGTCGTGGAGCGGCAGAGCCCATGCACCACAACTGCTGAGCCTGCTCTCTGGAGCTCGCAAGCCACAACTGCTTAAGCCCGCGTGCCTGGAGCCCATGCTCCGCAACAAGAGAAGCCACCACAATGAGAGGCCTGCACACCGCAGCGAAGAGCAGCCCTGCTCGCCACAGCTGGAGAGAGCCTACGCACAGCAACAAAGACCCACTGCAGAAAAAAATAAATAAATAAAATAAATAAGTAAATTTTAAAAAAACTCTTACAACAAACAAAAACCCAGGATCAGATGGCTTCACAGGTGAATTCTATCAAACATTTACAGAAGAGCTAACACCTATCCTTCTCAAACTCTTCCAAAATATAGCAGAGGGAGGAACACTCCCAAACTCATTCTACGAGGCCACCATCACACTGGTACCAAAACGAGACAAGGATGTCACAAAGAAAGAAAACTATAGGCCAATATCACTGATGAACATAGATGCAAAAATCCTCAACAAAATACTAGCAAACAGAATCCAACAGCACATTAAAAGGATCATACACCATGATCAAGTGGGGTTTATTCCAGGAATGCAAGGATTCTTCAATATACGCAAATCTATCAATGTGATTAACCATATTAACAAATTGAAGGAGAAAAACCATATGATCATCTCAATAGATGCAGAGAAAGCTTTTGACAAAATTCAACACCCATTTATGATAAAAACCCTGCAGAAAGTAGGTGTAGAGGGAACTTTCCTCAATATAATAAAGGCCGTATATGACAAGCCCACAGCCAACATCATCCTCAATGGCGAAAAACTGAAAGCATTTCCACTAAGGTCAGGAACAAGACAAGGTTGCCCACTCTCACCACTCTTATTCAACATAGTTTTGGAAGTTTTAGCCACAGCAATCAGAGAAGAAAAGGAAATAAAAGGAATCCAAATCGGAAAAGAAGAAGTAAAGCTGTCACTGTTTGCAGATGACATGATACTATACATAGAGAATCCTAAAGATGCTACCAGAAAACTACTAGAGCTAATCAAATGAATTTGTAAAGTAGCAGGATACAAAATTACTTCACAGAAATCTCTGGCATTCCTATACCCTAATGATGAAAAATCTGAAAGTGAAATCAAGAAATCACTCCCATTTACCATTGCAACAAAAAGAATAAAATATCTAGGAATAAACCTACCAAAGGAGACAAAAGACCTGTATGCAGAAAATTATAAGGCACTGATGAAAGAAATTAAAGATGATACAAACAGATGGAGAGATATACCATGTTCTTGGATTGGAAGAATCAACACTGTGAAAATGACTCTACTACACAAAGCAATCTACAGATTCAATGCAATCCCTATCAAACTACCACTGGCATTTTTCACAGAACTAGAACAAAAATTTTCACAATTTGTATGGAAACACAAAAGATCCCGAATAGCCAAAGCAATATTGAGAACGAAAAATGGAGCTGGAGGAATCAGGCTCCCTGACTTCAGAGTATACTACCAAGCTACAGTAACCAAGAGAGTATGGTACTGGCACAAAAACAGAAAGATAGGTCAATGGAACAAGACAGAAAGCCCAGAGATAAACCCATGCACATATGGTCACCTTATCTTTGATAAAGGAGGCAGGAATGTACAGTGGAGAAAGGACAGTCTCTTCAATAAGTGGTGCTGGGAAAACTGGACAGGTACATGTAAAAGTATGAGATTAGATCACTCCCTAAGACCATACACCAAAATAAGCTCAAAATGGATTAAAGACCTAAATGTAAGGCCAGAAACTATCAAACTCTTAGAGGAAAACATAGGCAGGACACTCTATGATATAAATAACAGCAAGATCCTTTTTGACCCACCTCCTAGAGAAATGGAAATAAAAACAAAAATAAACAAATGGGTCCTAATGAAACTTCAAAGCTTTTGCACAGCAAAGGAAACCATAAACAGACCAAAAGACAACCTTCAGAGTGGGAGAAAATATTTTCAAATGAAGCAACTGACAAAGGATTAATCTCCAAAATTTACAGGCAGCTCATGCAGCTCAGTAACAAAAAAACAAACAACCCAATCCAAAAATGGGCAGAAGACCTAAATAGACATTTCTCCAAAGATGATATACAGACTGCCAACAAACACATGAAAGAATGCTCAACATCATTAATCATTAGAGAAATGCAAATCAAAACTACAATGAGATATCATCTCACACCAGTCAGAATGGCCATCATCAAAAAATCTAGAAACAATAAATGCTGGAGAGGGTGTGGAGCAAAGGGAACCCTCTTGCACTGTTGGTGGGAATGTAAATTGATACAGCCACTATGGAGAACAGTATGGAGGTTCCTTAAAAAACTACAAATAGAACTACCATATGACCAAGCAATCCCACTACTGGGCTTATATCCTGAGAAAGCCATAATTCAAAAAGAGTCATGTACCAAAATGTTCATTGCAGCTCTATTTACAATAGTCCAGAGGTGGAAACAACCGAAGTGTCCATCATCAGATGAAAGTATAAAGAAAATGTGGCACATCTATACAATGGAATATTACTCAGCCATAAAAAGAAATGAAATTGAGCTATTTTTAATGAGGTGGATCATACAGAGTGAAGTAAGTCAGAAAGAGAGAGACAAATACCGTATGCTAACACATATATATGGAATTTAAGAAACAAAATGTCATGAAGAACCTAGGTGTAAGACAGGAATAAAGACACAGACCTACTAGAGAATGGAGTTGAGGATATGGGGAGGGGGAAGGGTAAGCTTTGACAAAGTAAGAGATAGGCATGGACATATATACACTACCAAATGTGAGGTAGATAGCTAGTATGGAAGCAGCCGCATAGCACAGTGAGATCAGCTCGGTGCTTTGTGACTGCCTGGAGGGGTGGGTTAGGGAGGCTGGGAGGGAGGGAGACGCAAGAGGGAAGAGGTATGGGAACATATGTATCTATATAACTGATTTATTTTGTTGTAAAGCAGAAACTGACACACCATTTTAAAGCAATTATACTCCAATAAGGATGTTAAAAAAAAATAAAGCTGCTGTAGTAAAGGGACTTCCCCAATTCAGTGGCTTACAGAAAAAAGAAAATTCTCATATAACAACAAATCCAGATTCCAGTTGTCCAGACTGGCTGGTGGACATTCACGGACTTTGAGGTTCCTTTCATCTTGTTGCTCTACCATCCCCTAGAGCAGGGATCAGCAAATTATAGCCAGTGGGTCAAATCTGGCCTGCCCGCCATCTGTTTGTGCTCATTTGTGTATGTATCATCTACTGTTCCTTTTGTGCTACAATTGGCAGAGTGGAGTAGTTGCAACAAAGGCCCTATGTGTCCCACAAAACCTAAGATATTTACTGTTTGACCCTTTAGAGTAAAAGTTTGCCTGCCTTTACCCAAAATAATCGTCCTGATAAGCATGATCAAGACTGAGTCTCAGGCATTTCATGTTCAACTTTAAGGGGAAGTAAAAGTTTAAGGTTGTTGATGTTCCTGTTTAGCCTATTTGAGATCACACAAAAGTTACATATATTACATGAATTCACATCCTATTGACCAGAATTAGCCATATGGCCCCAGATAACTGCGAGACAATTTTGGAAATGTAATGTCTAGCTGTTCTTCTTCTTCCTTTTCCTCTGGAAAAATAGGATAACTGATCTTATTGGACAGCTAGCAGACCCTGTCATACTTGTATTTCTGAACACTTTCTTATGTAAGAAAGAGGTGAAGTCACAGGTCCTGAATCACAGTGTCAATGGGAGTGTGGCCATTTGTGAACTTGACCTATTGGGTGATTTGCAATGGAAAAGAAAAGGGTTGAAAAAGTTTTGTGTACAATATACATTGCTTTGTTTTATACCTGCATTTACACTGGCTGTTGAGTGGTGTTGTGTTGAATGTGTACACTGATAGGAGGTGGGGAAGGAATAAACCCCAAAGAATAAGCAAAGCTCTTGAGAAGTGCAGGGCAGGTTTACTGTGAATAGCAGGATAAAACGTAGAGGATTAGAAAATGGATCCAGGAATCTAAAAGACCTCATCTTGATCCTAGCTTTACCAGTTACTAGCTGCGGCAAGCTCTGAGTTTCAGTTTCCTCATCTGTAAAATGGGGATAATGATAATAAGACCCAGTTTGTATGGTTGTTGTGATAATTAAATAAGGTAATGAATATATAAATATGCTAATCAGGAGGGCTGGCAAGAGTTAGCATTCTTTCACAGTATGAGTTAATATTATTAGGCAGACTTGACTTACAAAGAAGGTAAAGCAAAGCTGCAAAAAAGGAAAATCTGCAATTATTAATCACCTACTTTATGTCAGGAATTGTGATAGGCAGTTTACATGTGTTATATCAATGAATATACTATCCCCTGGGAATATATGTGTGTGTATCACTTTTAAATTCTTTTCAGTCATTTATGTCTCAGTGTGAATGAGCATCAGAAAATATTTTAATGGGACAAGTGTGGAAATTAGAGCACAAAGTAAGAGAACAAACATGGAGGAAGGGAAGAAGAGAGATCAGATAGGGAAGGGGGAGTCAATTACATTAAGTTACCAAAGGCCACAACTGATCTATTACTTTAAAAATGTGGATGAACTCAGGAACAAATTTGAAATATGCAATGGTTAATACTGAAGACATTATAAACTTCACATTAAAATAAAAGTCAAACTTAAAAAATAAGTACCAGCATTTTCTTAAATTAGATGACATCTTGGAAATAAGTGAGGGTTTTTTGTTTGTTTTATAAGGAAAGAGTATTGATCTTCTCACTTGATTTTAGTTATTCTCATTATCTGAGTAAGGAACTTCATTTTTATATTCTGATTAAAATCGTCCTTTGCAATTATTTTAATATATTGTGGTAGTTCATCAAAAACTTGGCATTGGGCTTCCCTGGTGGTGCAGTGGTTGAGAGTCCGCCTGCCGATGCAGGGGACACGGGTTCGTGCCCCAGTCTGGGAAGATCCCACATGCCACGGAGCGGCTGGGCCCGTGAACCATGGCCGCTGAGCCTGCGCATCCGGAGCCTGTGCTCCGCAGTGGGAGAGGCCACAACAGTGAGAGGCCCATGTACCGCAAAAACAAACAAACAAACAAAAACAAACAAACTTGGCATTAAGAATATTGACGTTTCATATTTTACTTTCATCATCTATGAAAATGTTTATGCTAATAAAAAATCCTAATTTATTTTTACTTTTGAAGGCTTAACCCTATATAACTGTCTGATTGTACTCCCAGAAAGGGAAGCCTTCTATCAAACATTCATTCTTAGACTATAATAAAGTATAGCTAGAGGAAATAATTTTTCTATAGAAAGAGTCAAATATTATGTAGTGGAAAACATAGAGCTATATTTAAAATATTTTACTGAAGTTTAATTTTTTGAAAGATAACACTCTAAGATTATGCAAAATTTTTCTGATAGCTAAATATGATTTATTAAGTAAGGTGGTGTGATGCATCATTAACAAAATCGATGACTCCTCAAATTTGTATTAATGCTAACTCAGACAGTGAGTGATAATTACTTATGCTTGGAAAAATATCATATTTACATTAAAATTTACCTGAAGAGGGTGAGCATTTAATAAATATTGTGATAGCCAGCTTAAAAATGGCCCCCAACAATGATCCCTGCTTCCTGCTATTCACACACTTGTGTAGTCTCCTCTCATACTGCACAACGGTTAGACTGTGACCAACAGTTTATGGCAGATGTGATGTTAAGTCACTTCAGGGATTAAGTTATACAAAACTGTGGCTTCTATTTTTGGTGTTCTCTCTGTCTGTCTCTCTCTATCTTGGATCACGTGCTCTGGGGAAAGCCATGTCATGAGCAGGCCTGTGTAGAAGCCCACATGGCAAGGAACTGATGTTTCCTGCCCACAGTTACATAAATGTGATTGTTAAGTGGATACTTTAACCCATTTAGAGCTTGTATTCCTAGTCATAGCTTAACTGCCACTTTACAGGAAACCCTGAATCAGAACCACCCAGCTACACAGATCCCAGGTTCCTGATTCTCAAAAACTGTGTGAGATAATAAATGTTTGTTGTTTTAAGCTGTAAATTTTAGAGTGATTTGTTACATAACAATAAATGATTAATACAAATGATGGCTTCACACATTTCAAGGACTTTCTCTGGAAAAGGAAGAAAGCATTTGACACATATTTGAACACATGACATTTATATCTCATATTTTCCTCCTCTACCAGGCAAACCTTATATGTTGGCGATTATTAAAGTAATAATAGCACCTGACATTTATTTCTTACTATGTGTCAAACAATATACTAAGCATTTCTATACATTATCCCATTTAATTATTATACAAATCTTATAATGCATTACCATCTTCAATTTATTGATAAGGTAATTGTGGCTAAGAGCGTTTAAGCAACTTGCCAATCACATGCCTGAATGGTACAGCTGGAATTCAGAACCTGTTCTCTTTGACTTCAAAGTCTGCTCCTAACAAATATACAAAAGAAGACTACTATATTGGGTGGCTACAGTATTATTGGGGAAGAACCTCCTGTACTCCAAATCCCTACCTAATCATCTACTCCAGTGTTTTTGAAGATTGTTTTTACTAAGGTCCCTGGTAAAATACAGTTTATATCATGTGCAACACACACACACACACACACACATGAACATCTGAAATAAACACTTGACAGAATACCCTTATGTAGTCTGATCTGTTCTATTCTAGCCTATTTTAATTAGCTTGTTTATAGCATTGCTGGTCACAATTTCCTAAATATCAAACTCTCATTTTGAAAAGCCCATTTCTGGCTGATGCTTGGAAACTTTCCTTCAAGGATAAAATTCTTATTTTTAAGGATTGCTTTTTGTAAAAATGCAAGTATGACACAAGTCTACATAAAGGCTATCCTTGTATTACAAGTTAAATTCATTCATTTGTTCATTAGAAAAGTAAGTACATTTGCTGATACAATGTGGAAACATTTTTTTTTAATGTAAATACCTTAAGGTTAAAATACTTTTACTGTAAAACCTCAAGGTGAGGTCTGTATTCTCTAGTTCATCACAAGCTCCACAAAACCTATTGCTTAGCATCCATACATTTCCCACATTTCTATGATTTCTTATGTACCCGAAGGAACTTAACCTTGTAGCCCTGATTATCTTCTTTTGGAGCAGTGGTTATCCAAGTGGGCAGTACCATTCCTAGGGGTTGTTTTAGAAATGGAGGGGGGTGGCATTTTCTTTTGGTCGTCACAATGCATGGAGGTAGTACTGGCATTTAATGGGTGGGGGCCGGGGATACTAGATGCCCTGCAATACATGGGACAAGCCTATGGGGTGAAGATTTTCCCTGTATTCCATATGGCTTTTTTTTTTAAATTTTGACATTAAAAAAATTAGAGTTGATTTACAATATTATGATAGTTTCAGGTGTACAACATAGTGATTTAATATTTTTATAGATTATACTCTACTTAAAGTCATTATAAAACATTGGCTTTATTCCCTATTCTGTACAATATATCCTTGTAGCTTATTGACTTTATAAATAGTAGTTTGTACCTTTTAATCCCCTACCCCTATCTTGCCCCTCCTCCTTCCTTCTCCCCACTGGTAATCACTAGTTTGTTCTCTGTATCTGTCAGTCTGTGTCTGTTTTGTTATATTCATTCATTTGTTTTATACATTCCACATATAAGTGATAACATATGTTGTTCCTCTATCTCACTGAGCATAGTACCCTCTAGGTCCATCCATGATGTTGCAAATGGCAAAATTTCATTTTTTTATGGCTGAGTAATAATTCATCTTTTTGAATTAGTGTTTTCATTTTCTTCAGATATATATCCAGGAGTAGAATTGCTAGATCATATTACCATATGATAGTTCTATTTTTAGTTTTTTGAGAAACTCCCATAATGTTTTCCACAGTAGCTGCACCAATTTACACTTTCACCAATGGTGTACAAGGGTTCCCTTTTCTCCACATCCTCATCAGCATTTTCTATTTGTGTTCTTTTTGATGATGGCCATTCTGACAGGTGTGAGGTGATATTGTGGTTTTTGCTTTGCATTACTATGATGATTAGTGATGTTGGTATCTTTTCATGTGCCTGTTGTTCATCTGTATATCTTCTTTGGAAACAGGTCTTCTGCCCATTTTTTAATTGAGTTCACTTTTTTTAATGTTGAGTTGTATGAGCTGTTTATATATTTTGGATATTAACCCCTTATTGGTTATATCATCTGTAAATATTTTCTCCCACTCAGTATGTTATATTTTCGTTTTGTTGATGGTTTTCTTTGCTGTGTAAAAACTTTTAAGTTTAATTAGGTCTCTTTTGTTTATTATTGCGTTTGTTTCCTTTGCCTTAGGAGACAGATCCAAAAAATATTGCTACAACTTATGTCAGAGTGTTCTGCCTATGTTTTCTTCTAGAAGCGTTATGGTTTCAGGTCTAACATTAAGTCCTTAATCCATTTTGAGTCTGTTTTTGTATATGGTCTGAGAAAATGTTCTAATTTCATTCTTTTATGTGTAACTGTCCAGATTTTCCAGCACCACTTATTGAAGAGACTCTCTTTTCCTCACTGTATATTCTTGCCCCATTTGTCCTAGATTAATTGACCATATGTGTGTGGGGTTATTTCTGGGCTCTTTATTCTGTTCCATTGGTCTATGTGTCTGTTTTTGTGGCAGTACCATACTGCTTTGATTACTGTAGCTTTGTAGTATAGTCTGAAGTCAGGGAAGTGTGATAATTCCATCATTGTTCTTTTTTTGTCAAGATTGCTTTGGCTATTCAGGGTATTTTGTGGCTCCCCATATGGCTTTCAAATGCCTCCCTCAGAAATTTATGTAGGCAAAAACTAAAATTATCTGGGCCTAGAATATAATTCCATTTTTTATATAAATGCTAATTACTTTTGTATAATTTTATTAAAAATATTTTAGCATCTTTATTGGAGTATTATTGCTTTACAATTGTGTGTTAGTTTCTGCTGTATAACAAAGTGAATCAGCTATATGTATACATATATCATATATCCCCATAACCCCTCTCTCTTGCATCCCCCTCCCACCCTCCCTATCCCACCCCTCTAGGTGGTCACAAAGCACTGAGCTGATCTCCCTGTGCTATGCAGCTGCTTCCCACAAGCTATCTATTTTAGATTTGGTAGTGTATATATGTCAATGCCACTCTCTCACTTCGTCCCAGCTTACCATTCCCACTCCCTGTGTCCTCAAGTTCATTCTTTACGTCTGTGTCTTTATTCCTGTCATGTCCATAGGTTCATCAGAACCTTTTTTAGATTCCATATATATGTGTTAGCATATGGTATTTGTTTTTCTCTTTCTGACTTACTTCACTCTGTATGACAGACTTTAAGTCCATCCACCTCACTACAAATAACTCAATTTCGTTTCTTTTTATGGCTGAATAATATTCCATTGTATATATGTGCCGTATCTTCTTTATCTACTGCAATTTGAAAAACTGTATCTATAAAAATACCTATAGCATTAATTTTGTACCCTGCTACCTTATCAAATTCATTAATTAGCTCTAGTAGTTTTCTGGTAGCATCTTTAGGATTCTCTATGTATAGTACATGTCCTCTGCAAACAGTGAGAGTTTTACTTCTTCTTTTCCAAATACTTCTCCGTATTCCTTTTATTTCTTTTCTTCTCAGGTTACTGTGAATAAGACTTCCAAAACTATGTTGAATAATAGTTGTGAGAGTGGGCAACCTTGTCTTGTTTCTGATCTTAGAGGAAATGCTTTCAGTTTTTCACCATTGAGAATGATGTTGGCTGTGGGTTTGTCATATACGGCCTTTATTATGTTGAGGTAGTTTCCCTCTATGCTTACATTCTGGAGAGTTTTTATCATAAATGGGTGTTGAATTTTGTCAAAAGCTGTTTCTGCATCTATTGAGATGATCATATGGTTTTTCTCCTTCAATTTGTTAATATGGTGTATCACATTGATTGATTCGCATATATTGAAGAATCCTTGCATTCCTGGGAAAAACCACACTTGATCATGGTGTATGATAGTTTTAATGTGCTGCTGGATTCTGTTTGCTAGTATTTTGTTGAGGATTTTTGAATCAATGTTCATCATTGTTATTGGCCTGTAGTTTTCTTTTTATGTGACATCATTGTCTGATTTTGCTGTCAGGGTGATGGTGGTCTCGTAGAATGAGTTTGGGAGTGTTTCTCCCTCTGCTATATTTTGGAAGAGATTGAGAAGGATAGGTGTTAGCTCTTCTCTAAATGTTTGATAGAATTCACCTGTGAAGCCATCTGGTCCTGGGCTTTTGGTCGTTGGAAGATTTTAAATCACAGTTTCAATTTCAGTGCTTGTGATTGGTTTGTTTATATTTTCTATTTCTTCCTGGTTCAGTCTTTTAAGGTTGTGTTTTTCTAAGAATTTGTCCATTTCTTCCAGGTTGACCACTTTATTGGCACATAGTTGCTTGTAGTGATATCCCATGATCCTTTGTATTTCTGCAGTGTCTCTTGTTACTTCTTTTTCATTTCTAATTCTGTTGATTTGACTCTTCTCCCTTATTTTCTTGATGAGTCTCACTAATGGTTTCTCAATTTTGTTTATCTTCTCAAAGAACCAGCTCTTAGTTTTATTGATCTTTGCTATTGTTTGCTTCATTTCGTTTTCATTTACGTTTTTCAACAGCTTTATTCGAGTATAATTGCTTTACAATGGTGAATTAGTTTCTGCTGTATAGCAAAGTGAATCAGCTATATGTGTACATATATACCCATATCTCCTCCCTCTTGCATCTCCCTCCCACACTCCCTATCCCACCCCTCTAGGTGGAAACAAAGCACTGAGCTGACCTCCCTGTGATCTGATGTTTATGCTTTCCTTCTACTCACTTTGGGGTTTTTTTGTTCTTCTTTCTCTAATTGCTTTAGGTGTAAGTTTTGGTTGTTTATTTGAGATGTTTCTTGTTTCTTGAGGTAGGATTGTATTGCTATAAACTTCCCTCTTAGAAGTGTTTTGCTGCATCCCATAGGTTTTGGGTTGTTGTGTTTTCATTGTCATTTGTTTCCAGATATGTTTTGATTTCCTTTTTGATTTCTTCAGTGATCTCTTGGTTGTTTAGTAGTGTAATGTTTAGCCTCCATGTGTTTGTATTTTTTACAGACTTTTTTTCCTGTAATGGATATCTAGTCTCATAGTGCTGTGGTAGCGAAAGATACTTGATACGATTTCAGTTTTCTTAAATTTACCAAGGCTTGATTTGTGACCCAAGTATAATCTATCCTGGAGAATGTTCCATGAGCACTTGAGAAGAATGTGTATTCTGTTGTTTTTGGATGGAATGTCCTATAAATATCAATTAAGTCCATCTTGTTTAATGTAACATTTAAAACTATGTTTCCTTATTTATTTTCATTTTGGATGATCTGTCCATTGGTGAAAGTGGGGTGTTAAAGTCCCCTACTATGATTGTGTTACTGTCAATTTCCCCTTTTATGGCTGTTAGTATTTGCCTTATGTATTGAGGTGCTCCTATGTTGGGTGCATATATATTTACAATTGTTATATCTTCTTCTTGGATCAATCCCTTGATCATTATGTAGTGTCCTTCTTTGTCTCTTGTAATAGTCTTTATTTTAAAGTCTATTTTATCTTACATGAGAATTGGTACTCCAGCTTTCTTTTGATTTCCATTTGCATGGAATATCTTTTCCCATCCCCTCACTTTCAGTCAGTATGTGTCCCTAGGTCCAAAGTGGGTCTCTTGTAGACAGCATATATATATGGGTCTTGTTTTTGTATTCATTCAGCCAGTCGATGTCTTTTGGTTGGAGCATTTAATCCATTTACATTTAATGTAATTATCGATATGTATGTTCCTATTACAATTTTCTTAATTGTTTTGGGTTTGTTGTTGTAGGTCTTTTCCTTCTCTTGTGTTTTCTGCGTAGAGAAGTTCCTTTTACATTTGTTGTAAAGTTGGTTTGGTGGTGCTGAATTCCCTTAACTTTCGCTTGTCTGTAAATGTTTCAATTTCTCTGTCAAATCTGAATGAGATCCTTGCATATTAGAGTTATCTTTGTTGTTTTTCCCTTTCATCACTTTAAATATGTCCTGCCACTCCCTTCTGTCTTGCAGAGTTTCTGCTGAAAGATCAGCTCTTAACCTTATGGGGATTCCCTTGTATGTTATTTGTTGCTTTTCCCTTGCTGCTTTTAATATCTTTTCTTTGTATTTAATTTTTGATAGTTTGATTAATATGTGTCTTGGCATGTTTCTCCTTGGATTTATCCTGCATGGGATTTTCTGCATTTCCTGGACTTGATTGACTATTTCCTTTCCCAGGTTAAGGAAATTTTTGACTCTAATCTCTTCAAATATTTTCTCAGATCTTTCTTTTTCTCTTCTTCTGGGACCCCTACAATTTGCATGCTGCTCCGTTTAATATTGTCCCAGAAATCTCTGAGACTGTCCTCAATTCTTTTCATTCTTTTTTCTTTAGTCTGCTCTGCAGTAGTTATTTCCACTATTTTATCTTCCAGATCACTTATCCGTTCTTCTGGCTCAGTTATTCTGCCACTGATTCCTTCTAGAGAATTTTTAATTTCATCTATTGTGTTGTTTATCATTGTTTGTTTGCTCTTTAGTTCTTTCGGTTCTTGAAAAACGTTTCTTGTTTTTTCTCCATTCTATTTCCAAGATTTTGTATCATCTTTACTATCATTACTCTGAATTCTTTTTCAGGTAGACTGCCTATTTCCTCTTCATTTGTTTAGTCTGGTGGGTTTTTACCTTGCTCCTTCATCTGCTGCATATATCCGTGCCTTCTCATTTTGTTTAACTTACTGGGTTTGGGGTCTCTTTTTTTCAGGCTGCATGTTTGCAGTTCCCGTTGTTTTTGGTGTCTACCCCCAGTGGGTGCGGTTGGTTCAGTGGCTTGTGTAGGCTTCCTGGTGGAGGAGATTGGTGCCTGTGTTCTGGTGGGTGGGTCTGGATCTTCTCTTTCTGGTTGGAAGGACTGCATCTGGTGGTGTGTTTTGGGGTGTCTGTGACCTTATTATGATTTTAGGCAGCCTCTCTGCTAATGGGTGTGGTTGTGTTCCTGTTTTGCTAGTTGTTTGGCATGGGGCATCCAGCACTGGAGCTTGCTGGCCGTTGGGGAGTGCTGGGTCTTAGCATTGAGATGGATATCTCTGGAGCTCTTGCCGAATGATATTATGTGTGGTTGGGAGGTCTCTGGTGGTCCCATGTCCTGAACTCGGCTCTCCCACCTCAGAGGCTCAGGGCTGACACCAGGCCAGAACACCAAGAACCTGTCAGCCACACAGCTCAGAAGAAAAGGGAGAAAAAAGAAATAAAAATAAATTTTAAAAATAATAAATTAAAATTATTAAAATAAAAAAAATAATAATAAAAAGAAGAGGGCAGCCAAACCAATAAACAAATCCACCAATGATAACAAGTGCTACATATTAAACTCAGATGAACATAAAAATCAGAAAAAAATCAGTCTGAGACAGCAAACCCTAAGTCTACAGTTGCTCCCCAAATCCACCACCTCAATTTTGAGGTGATTTGTTGTCTATTCAGGTATTACACAGATGCAGGGTACAACAAATTGATTGTGGGGATTTAATCCACTGCTCCTGAGGCTGCACAGAGAAATTTCCCTTTCTCCCCTTTGTCCGCACAGCTCCTGGGGTTCAGCTTTGGTTTTGGCCTGACTTCTGGGTGTAGATGCCCTCAGGCGTCTGATTCCTGCCCAGACAGGATGGGGTTAAAACAGTGGCTGATTAGGGTGCTCTTGCTCAGTCAGCCTCAGGGGAGGGATGGGTACGGTAGTCATAATTGGAATACAGGGCGAGCCTGCAGTGGCAGAGGCTGTCATGACTTTCCCACAGCCTGAGGCGCACCGTGTGTTCTCCTGGGGAAATTGTCCCTGGATCATGGGACCCTGGCAGTCGTGGGCTGCACAGGCTCCCGGGAGGGCAGGTGTGGATAGTGACCTGTGCTTGCACATAGCATTCTTGTTGGCTGCAGCAGCAGCATTGGTGTTTCATGCCTATCTCTGTGGTCCAAGCTGATAGCCATGGCTCGTGCCCATCTCTGGAACTTGATTAGGTGGTGCTCTGCCTTCTGTGGGCAGATGGGGAAGGAACCCCCTCTCCTCGTGCACCCCAAATCAATGGTCTCTTGCCTTTTCAGCAGGTCCAGACTTTTTTTCAGACTCCCTTCCAGCTAGCTGTGGTGCACAAACACCCTGCAGGCTGTGTTCACGCTGCCAACCCCAGTCCTCTCCCTGCACTCCGACAAGCCCAAGCCTCAGCTCTGAGCCCCAACCGCCCCGGTGCGCGAGCAGACAAGCCTCTCAGGCAGGTGAGTGCTGGTCGGCACCGATCCTCTGTGCGGGAATCTCTCCACTTTGCCCTCCGCAACCCTGTTGCTGCGCTCTGCTCCGCGGCTCCGAAGCTTCCCCCCTTCGCCACCCGCAGTCTCCACCCACGAAGGGCCTTCCTAGTGTGTGGAAACTCTTCCTCCTTCACAGCTCCCTCCCACTGGTGCAGGACCCATCCCTATCCTTTTGTCTGTTTATTCTTTTGCCCTACCCAGGTATGTGGGGATTTTCTTGCCTTTTGGGAAGTTTGAGGTCTTCTGCTAGCGTTCAGAAGATGTTCTGTAGGAGTTCTTCCACATGTAGATGTATTTTTTGATGTATTTGTGGGGAGGAAAGTGATCTCCACGTCTTTCTCCTCCGCCATCTTGAAAGTTCCCCCCTTGTAAAATTTTAATATCAGCTGACTTTTCCAAAAATGCAACTACTGTGTAAATCAAGGGAATATCTTACTTTATTTTGCTTAGTATTTCATACAGAGTGGTTTACTATTTCCAAAAATCATGTCATCTGTGCCAATGCCCACTTGTGGTATTTTTGTCAATAGAATACCCCTGTATTAATCCACATTTGTAGTTTACACATTTATAGCAATTTTGTCACATTCATGGTAATTCTATGGATATATTTTTATAGCCCTGTTTTTTTTTTAATTTTTAATAAAATTTTTAAAGGTTATACTGCATTTACAGTTATTATAAAATATTGGCTATATTCCACATATTGTAAATATGTCCTTGTAGCCTATCTTACACCCAATAGCTTGTAAATTCTACTCTCCCACCCCTATATTGCTTCTCCCCTCCATCTTCCCACTGGTAATCATTAGTTTGTTCTCTATATCTCTGAGTCTACTTCTTTTATGTTGTATTCACTAGTTTGTTGAATTTTTTTTAGACTCCACATATATGTGATATCATACAGTATTTGTCTATCTTTGTCTGGCTTATTTCACTTAACATAATGCCCTCCAAGTCCATCCATGTTCCTGCAAATTATAGCCCTTATTTTGAAATGTCAAATATAAATTAAAAGTTGTGAAAATATTCAGCTCAGTGTTGTCTTATTTATCTTAAATCAAAACTTTTTCATTTTAAGTAGGTACAAGCATCTGACTACTCCATTATGTGTTCCAGTATATTCATGCCCAAACATTTACATATCGAAATATGTAATACATTATATTTATGTATTACCATATTGTGAAACCCTTTCTTGGTATTTCTCTTTTATATTTTAAACTATTACATTGATATTTCATATGTAGATGAGTTCTATTATTTATGATTTTCAGAAAGAGGGTATTGCAAAGTATTTGTTAAGACGAGGTGGCAATGGTCTGATAGAAGTGAGGACCACTGCTCTACAGCTATTCAAATGTTGTTTTAGCAGCTATTTAAATATACAGGTTTTTAGGCACAACTAAGGCCTACTGAATTAGAATCTGTGGGGAGCATAAACACAAGAATCCATCTTTTAAAAAATTCCTGGGATGTTTCTGATGCTTTGTAGAATCAGTTCATGAACTGGCATTTGGAAAACACTGATCTTAATGTCATCATCATCTGCCTTTATATTCTTGTGATCTTAGTCCTATCCTCATCTCTTCTTAGGAAAGTAAATAAATGATTTCTTCCATCTTTTATTTTGAATATATCTCTCCTCTAATTCCTTTATCTCTGTCTATACCTGTGCCTAAAGAGTCAGTGACTTAAAGGAGTCCTTATTTGACCCAGTTTTCTTCCTAAAACTGTGCTTTATCATTTATATTTTCTTCCTGAATAAATGTATTAAAAGAGGTGTAATCATATCTTATCTCCACTAATATTTCTTTATTCTCAATGACTTGTAATATGTCTTCTGCCCTCACCACTATAATGAAACTACTCTTTCAAACTGTTCTGACAATTCAATGACATCTTCTCAGTTCTCATCTTGCTCAATTCCTTTGCAGCATTATACACTTTGAATATCTTTTCCTGCTGGAAAATTTTCTTTTACTTGGTTTCTAGAACAGTGAGCTCTCCTGATTCTCCTTATACCGTTCTGATAAACATGGATAAAATTTCCTTCCCTTAAACATATTCTTCTATCTACTTCTTAAAGTTCCTTTCAAAGATTAATCCCCAGACCAATTTTCTATATAAATATATATTCCCCAAATTGTATCCATAGCCATTTTTGAAGGATTCAGGCCTATATTTTCATTTGCCTTCTGGGCATTTATTTATACACGATATATCCTGAGGGTATCTCAGTTTTATACATCTAAATCTGAATTCCTCTTTTCTCATAAACCACCCACATTTCCTTCTTCCTAGGTAGTAAATATCTACCACCAAATTACTCAGGCTTGAAACCTCAGTCAACTCAATCAACTTTCTCATCCTTCATATATAGTCAGTTATCAACTTCTACTGATTCTTCTTCTGCAAAATCTGCTATAAATCTTTTAAATTCATACTGCATCTATCATCATTTCAAGCACTCATTACCTTCCACTTTAACTCTGGCCTCCTAACTGTTCTCCTTTCTACTAAGCTCTCTTATTTCTTAACATTTCAGCAGTTAACTACTTGGCCTCTGGAGCCAGGCTGTCAGTGTTTGACTTTATCACTTACTGCATGACCTTGAACAAGTTCCTTAGTCTCTTTCTGTGCTTTAGTTTCCCCAACTATGAAATAAAGCTACAGGATTATCTACCACATAAGATTGTTTTGGTGATGATAGCAGATGTTATATGTATAGTGCTTCAAAAGGTGCCTGAAACAGGGTAAGCACTCAACAACTGTCAACTGTCGTTAACTCTTTTACTTACTAGCATTTTTACCCAGGTTTCTATTTTTCCATTCAGAGTTTCCTTGTGTTCTCTACTCTTAGAAGTCTTTGCAATTGTTAAGTAGCCTCAATTATATAGGCTCATTTGATTTGATGTTTTACATAAATTAAGCATGATGGAATGGATTTCCTTTCACTTTGCTCCCTTTGCAGTATTTTAATAAACTATATCATAATAATAATTACTCTCTGTTCAGGTCAGATAAGATTAAATGTTCTTATCTCATAGTATTATTTCTATTTATTGGATCACTTATAGCTCATCTGTGAAATCTGACTGATTGGTGTGGCCTCACATTTCTGAGTAAGGAACAGAGTACTTCCTGAAGTCAATTACTATTTCTTTGATGTATACATCGAGTTATGCCTTAGATGCAATTTTTAATTGAAGTATAGTTGATTTACAATGTTGTGTTAGTTTCAGGTGTGCAGCAAAGTGATACAGAACACTTTTTCAGATTCTTTTTTATTATAGGTTATTACAATATATTGAATATAATTTCCTGTGCTATACAGTAGGTCCTTGTTTATCTATTTTATATATAGCAGTGTGTATCTGTTAATCTGACTTACTTCACTTAGTATGATAATCTCTAGGTCCATACATGTTGCTGCAAGTGGCATTATTTCATTTTCTTTTTATGGTTGAGTAATATTCCATTGCATATACATATAACATATCTTCTTCATCCATTCATTTGTTGATGGACACTTAGGTTGTCCATGTCTTGGCTATTGTAAACAGTGCTGCAATGAACACTGGGGTGAATGTATCTTTTCAAGTTAGAGTTAGATGCTGTACTTTTTGCTTTCAGCTAATGAAGTTGCTTCTTGGGAGGCAAAGGAAAAAAATCTAACTGTAATTCAGAACTGTGGTACTAGCTTTGAGAACAATATTCCTTGAAATAGTCCTATATTCAGTAGACTAAGGAAATCTTTTGTGGGGAGGTGAATATTTACATAAGCTCTTTATAGTATGCTTCTCTTCTATATTTCTTTCTTTGACCATTTTATATGTACTTTATACAGTGCATGTTGAACGTTTCAGGATAAGCCAATCTCTTTTCTCTGATTAGATTTGACTTTTATAATCATGGTGATAGATTCCCACCTCTACCCTCACTTAGCCTGGACAAACTATGTGAGATTTGAGTAGATGGATGTTGAATAAAAGTTCAGAGAGCTCATGCACAATACAGCTCACCCCAAGTGATCAAACTTAGCCAGGGGCAAGAGGCAGAATACAGTGCATTTACCTTGCAGGTCTGAAATGGTGTCCCTTGTACTAAGCCCCATGTCACCAAACCTAGATTTAACTTAATTACAGTTTTGGCTCTCCCAGAAATGGAACCTCAAAGGAGTGAATCAGGAATCTCCTGATCAGCACTGGTTAGGTCATCTGCCTGACAGACCCCTACCATCAACTAAAGGAACGTAACCTTACAATAACCAACCCACATTTTTGGCAACTACACCTTACTTGTTTTTGCTCCCATCAGCCTATAAAAGTCTTTCATTTTGTACAGCTCCTTGGAGCTACTTTCTATTTGCTAGATTGGATGATGCTCAATTCACGAATCACTGAATAAATCCAAGAAGATCTTTAAAATGTACTCAGTTAAATTTTATTAGCAACAGTCTTAAGAGTGTTTTCACAAACAGGTCAACAGGGTGGTAGAAAAAACTGCAGAGTTAAGGAGAGAATTGAAAGGGAAAAGGGTAGGAGGTAAATCAGGTTGAGAAGATAGCAACAGTATGTTGGAGAAGAAATTTCTCAGCCTCCTCATCTGTCTCCTGAAAGTTCTCCTATGGTCTTATCTGTCCCCGTACAAGAGAGTGTGATCAAACCCTGGGTGTAGGCTCCCTTCAACCACTGAGGGAAGCTTTGAAAAACAATTAACTTCTTTTTAAAATTGAAGGATAGTTGATTAAAATATTATCTTAGTTTCATGTGTACAGCATAGTGATTCAGTATTTTTGTAGATTATACTCTGTTATAAATTATTATAAGATAATGACTATAATTCCCTGTGCTATACCATATATCCTTGTTGCTTCTCTATTTTAATTATACATAATAGCTTGTGTTTGTTAATCCCATACCCATAATTTGTCCCTTCCCTCTCCCTCTCCCCTTTGGTAACCACTAGTTTGCTCTCTGTATCTGAGTCTGTTTCTCTTTTGCTATATACATTTTTTTTTTTTTTTTTTTTTTTTTTTTT
>NW_006793272.1:2868503-2869653 GCF_000442215.2 Lipotes vexillifer
GCGGTACACGGGCCTCTCACTGTTGTGGCCTCTCCCGTTGCGGAGCACAGGATCCAGACGCGCAGGCTCAGCGGCCATGGCTCAGGGGCCCAGCTGTTCCGCGGCATGTGGGATCTTCCTGGACCGGGGCACGAACCCATGTCCCCTGCATCGGCAGGCGGACTCTCAACCACTGCACCACCAGGGAAGCCCCATGCTTTTTGTTTTTTACATTCCGCATATAAATGATATCATACAATATTTGTCTTCCTCTGTGTGACTTATTTCACTGAGCATAATGTTCTCTAGGTCCATTCATGTTGCTGTATTTGGCAGAATTTTATTCTTTTTATGGCTGAGTAATATTCCAGTGAGGTGGTCACAGGAAACCGGGCAGCCACTAGGGCAGACCTCTCTCCACACCTGCACATTCCTCATGGGTGGAGTCCAGCCTTTCTATCTGTTCCAGTGGTTCTCCAGCCAGTCAAGGGAGCTTGTCTCCTACGCATAGAATTCCAGGACTGGGGTGCCCAATCTGTGGCTTTCACTGCTCACTTCCCAGGGTGGATCTTTGCCCATGAATTCTCCCTTTTCCTCTGAGTCCTCTCCTGGGGCACAGGTCTCAACCTTGTTGCTCTTCTTCCCTTCTTACCAAATTACATGTGTCATTCCTATAGCCTCATTTGTACAGCAGTCCTTCTGCCAGTTTCCAGTTAGTTTTCAGTGAGAATTGTTCCACATGTAGATGTATTTTTGATGTGTTCATGGGGGAAGGTGAGCTCCACATCCTCTTACTCTGCCATCTTAATTTCAGATCAACAATTAATTTTATGCAGTGTAAGAGATCAGTAAAAATCCCTCTACCCTTAACTTTTTCAAATGCCCCAGTTACCTCATACTCCCTTATACTTTCCAGTCTTCTGTCTTTACCTGGAATCCTTTCCCCCAGATTGCATATTCCTTACACCTCATTCCCCTTCAGTCCCTTTTTTCTTATTGTTACTCACTCCCCTAAAGCAATAGACAGTGAAGCAACAGGGTGAAAGCTTGCCTATATGGTGCAAAGAGGTCAAATATGAATTTCCATGGAGAAAAATGCTGATAGACTAGTAAATGAGAATGGAGTGTTGTCACTTATTTATTAAAAGTGTAAGAATAAAACTTCCCTACA
>NW_006793272.1:2869682-2883329 GCF_000442215.2 Lipotes vexillifer
TCCCTACACATCATTTTCCTTCTGCTGTTTTTATGATTCCTTTCTCATTTCTCATTAGGCTGTTTCACTTCCTACTCCTATCCTTCTTCTTTATTGTCTACATAGCCTTTCCTTTGCATAGTCATAGCATGAAAAGTATACTTTATATCAATTAAGCTAGTGAAAAAGCAGAATAATTGTGTTGTCTTTGATTGATGAGGCTGTCATATTAGTTAAATCAAATCTGCAAGTAGGCAAAGTGCTGCAGCATTTGTTTTAAAAGGGATATGTAGATTCTATGGAGTGCCTCACTCATTGTATCATGCTCACACCAGCTCCTGAAAAAGCTGAACACATGGCTTCTGACCTCAAAAAGTTGATCATCTACTTGGTGCAATCAAACATACACAATTGGAAACATTTTAAAAGCAAAATATCAACAAATACAGGTTGATTTTGTAATAAATTGTGCCCCTAGTCAAGGTGGGCCACTCTTTTGGGGGCAGTCAAGGAAGGGATCTGACGTGTGCCAGTTAGACTTTCAAGAGGTATTACAAGGAAGTAGATGGATGTAGAGGAATACAAACAGAGAGGTTAGGACTGATCCATGGTGCCTTCCAAAAGTCAGTGGGCAAATTCAGATTTGGATCCAACACCATTTAGTGATTAGTCACTGTGTGCTAGGATTGATGTTTTTACATATGTGATCTTGTAATTATCATAATAGCTTTGTAGTGATACTAATGCTCAGAAGAATTATGTAACTAAACCAAAATCAATTCTAATACTTGATTTTTGATTCTAAATCCGGTGCTTTTTTGATTGTACCCCATAAATAAAAAGGAAATCTGAGGAAAAGACAGAGAAATAAAATCTTGAAAAGTAGACATGGTAATACAGCTGAGAATTAAACAGTCTGAAAGGGGAACCATTGGATTTAGCTAAGCAGAATGGTTTATTTTCAGTGAAGAATCCACATGGAAGCAAGCTAACCTGTTTGTGCTAACTCTCACATGGGGAGAGCATTCTTTTGAAACTTCAGGACCATTTTTACATTATTTGCATTAAGAAGGATTAAGTAGGAATGATTCAGGCTACAGTGTTTTCTTTGGTAAGTTATGATTAGTGTCTTTGCCCAATAAAGATGTGTGCGAATTGAATTCACAGTAACGTGATTTCTATTTGTAATGTACATTGCCACTGTATTGTGACAACTTGAGATCTGTCATGAAGAAAGAAATAAAATAATTAGCAATCAGCAGTGGGAGTTTAATACTTTAATTTTCCAGCTGTTGTGCAAAATGTTTTTGTGCATGTAGATTCAATTAGTTATAATGTAGGGAATCAGTATAATGCAGCTATATTATACAGACTTTGAACATGCACTGTTGGTAGAAATTGATTAGTTTACTGTCACTATTTAAAGGGAATGCAGACATCAGAAATATTTCAAACTAAGGGTTCTTAATATTGACAAGGAAACATTAAGAGAAGACACATGGCCAGAGTAGAACCACAGAATATATTGAATGTATGATATATAAATTGAGATAACAATTACAAAGGAAATATTGTACTTTGACTATTTGCAACTTAAAAATAAATACAGTTGAAACATTTGTCTATCTAAATGAAATATAAACACAATTTAATGGCAAATGACAATCTGAGGTAAAATTTTTGCAAATATATGCAGAGGTAGGGCCAATGCATTTGATGTGTAAAGAAAAGTTTGCAGATCAGTGACAATTAAAAAAAATACACACATAGTAGCATCCTAATAAAAAATGGGCAAAAGCTATGAATGAAAAATTCAAAAAAGAAGAAGTATGAATACAAATAAATGTGTAAAAAGGTATGTCCTTACTAGTAAAAATGTAGTAGGAAAAAATGCACAATGAGTTTATATCTTAATCTTCCCTTCTTCTCACATGAGACACACAAAAATGTTAATAATAAAATAAAATTAGAAAGACATGGTGAAGTTAAAAATGATAAACTATTGTGTGAAACAGAAATAGAGATAAACTTAGTGGTGAAACCACAGGCACAACTGAGTTCCAGTTTTAAGTACAGGCAGAAGTCACTGAAAATTTTACTTATATGTAATAAGGATCCTTAAGCATTGCATACATGGAAGGGCAGAGATAAATTCACAGTGTGAAATCAAGAGCTTTGATGAAGCTCTCTTGATCATGAAAAGAAAAAGATAAAACTTGGACAACTGCCTGGGGCTGTTGTCTTTTTAAAGCTGCATATCTTATAATTTTCTCAGCACAGGTCTTTCATCTCTTTAGGTAGGTTTATTCCTAGGTATTTTATTCTTTTTGATATGATGGTAAATGTGATTCTTTCCTTAATTTCTCTTTCTGATAGTTCATTGTTAGTGTATAGAAATGCAACAGATTTCACTGATGAGAGAAATTGGAGATAAGACAAATTGAAAGATATACTGTGTTCATGGAATGGAATAATTAATATTGTTAAAATGACCATACAACCCAAGGCAATCTACAGACTCAATGCAATCCCTTATCTAAATACTAAGGGCATTTTTCAAAGTACTGGAACAAATAATTTTAAAATTTGTATGGAAACACAAAAGACCCAAATAGCCACAACAATCTTGAGAAAGAAGGACAGAGGTAGAGGAATCATGCTCTCTAGCTTCAGACTATACTACAAAGCTACAGTAATCAAAGCAGTATGGTACTGGCACAAAAACAGACACATAGATCAATGGAACAGAATAGAAAGCCCAGAAATAAACCCACACACTTATGGTCAATTAATCTATGACAAGGGGTTAAGAATATACAATGTAGAAAAGACAGTCTCTTCAATAAGCAGTGCTGGAACAAACTGGACAGCTACATGTAAAAGAATGAAGTTAGAACATTCTCTAACACCCTATACAAAAATGAACTCAAAATAGATTAAAGACCTTAATGTAAGACCTGAAACTGTAAAATTCCTATAAGAAAACTTAGGCAGACACTCTTTGACATAAATTGTATCAATATTTTTTGGATCTGTCTCCTAAAACAAAGGAAACAAAAGCAAAAATTAGCAAATGGGACCTAATTAAAGCTTAAAAGTTTTTGCACAGCAAAGGAAACCATTGACAAAATGAAAAGACAACCCACTGAACGGGAGAAAATATTTGCAAATCCTATATTGAATAAGGGGTTAATATCCAAAGTATATAAACAGCTCATACAATTCAACATGAAAAAAACAATCAACACAATTAAAAAATGGGCAGAGGAACTCAATAGACAGTTTTCCAAAGGAGACATACAGATGGACAACAGGCATATGAAAAGATGCTCAACATCATTAATCATCAGAGAAATGCAAATCAAAACCACAATGAGATATCACCTCACATCTGTCAAATGGCTATCATCAAAAATAACACAAATAACAAATGTTGGTGAGGATGTAGAGAAAAGGAAACCCTCTTACACTGTTGGAAATGTAAATCACTGCAGCCACTGTGGAAAACAGTATGGGGGTTTCTCAAAAAACTGAAAATAAAACTACCATATGCCCAAGCAATTCCACTACTGGGTATGTATTCAAAAACAAATAACAAGAGGGCTTCCCTGGTGGCGCAGTGCTTGAGGGTCCGCCTGCCGATGCAGGAGACGCGGGTTCGTGCCCCGTTTCGGGAGGATCCCGCATGCCGCGGAGCGGCTGGGCCCGTGAGCCATGGCCGCTGAGCCTGCGCGTCCGGAGCCTGTGCTCCGCAAATGGGAGAGGCCGCAACAGTGAGAGGCCCGCATAACGCAAGAAAAAAAAAAAAACAAATAACAAAAACAAAAAAATGAAAATACTAATCAAAAAGATACATGCACCCCAATGTTCATAGCAGCATTATATACAATTGCCAAGATATACAAGCAGCCTAAGTATCCATCAACAGATGAATGGATAAAGATGTGGTATATATATGTATATATATATGGTACACACACACACACACACACACACACACACACACACACACAATGGAATACTATTTAGCTAAAAAAAGAAGGAAACTTTGCCATTTGCAGCTACATGGATGGACTTGGAGGGGATTATGCTTAGTGAAATAAGTCAGACAGAGAAAGACAAATACTGCATATAATCACCTATATGTGGAATCTAAAAAACAAAATAAACTCATGAATATAACGAAAAAGAAACAGACTCACAGATATAGAGAACAAACTAGTGGTTATTAGTGGGGAGAGGGAAGGGGGAGGGGCAAGATAGGAGTAGGGGATTAAGAGGTACAAGCTACTATTTATAAAATAAAGAAGCTCCAAAGATTTGTTGTATAACACAGAGAATATAGCCAGTATTTTATAATAACTATAAATGGAGTATAGCCTTTAAAAGTTGTGAATCACTGTCGTACACCTGTAACTTATATAATATTGTACATCAACTATACCTCTATTTAAAAAAAGCTGCATATCTCTCAGATCCACCTTTCTCCTGGCCTTCCAAACCATCACAGATATGAGTAAAGAGGGAGTCCTTGAACTCTCTTTGCTCCTGGTAACTTGCATCCCTCCCTCACCTCCATCAAGAGAGGGCCCCAGCTTTAGGAGCTCTTGACGAGACCTCTATTCTATCTTTCCACACTCTCACATACACTGAAAGCCAGGCCTATCCCTAAATATGCAGGGTCCAGAGCAAGTGTACCAACAGAAGCATGTGTATCATATTTATACCTATTTAAATTTTGAAGATAGAGCTAACAAAATGCTAAATAAAATAATATTCTATCTTCTACCTTGATGGCTATATCTTTATATTGATAAAATCAAAACATTATAACTATGGTTTCTATATGCTGAAAATTAGTAAAATGTCAAAAACTACTGAATTATTATTTTACATAGATGACTTTCTGTTTAAAGTTTGGTGGTGTTTGTCGGAGTAATAAAATAAATACATAATTCATAAGTTAGTTCATATTTGTTCCATTAACTCGATTTTTCTTGCTTTCATTGCAAAAAGATCATTATAAGGTTGTTAGAATCAAGATTTTCACATAATCTATGTTTTGATTCGAAGGATTAAAATTAATATATATTCAAAATTTATAAAATTTGAATGCATTTTATATAAAACATAAATTTATATAAATTTAAAATAAAATTATTTTTGTTTTTTAAGTTATTTTTCTTATAAAATAAAATCAATAAAACTAAAAAGCAAAATTAATATCATATTTTAAATCAAAATTATGTAGTTTAAGTATTTTATTTAATTTTTTAAAAAAGATAAATAAACCATATTAAGTATTTGTATAAAATGAGATTATTCACAGATTTTTAGTTGACATGCATTAGTAACCAAAGAAAATAATTGGTATTATATTTTACACATGTCATACCTTGACAGATGTAGATACACCTTTAAGAATAATATGGGGGGAGGGGAAGATGGCGGAAGAGTAAGACGCGGAGATCACCTTCCTCCCCACAGATACAACAGAAATACATCTACACGTGGAGCAACTCCTACAGAACACCTACTGAATGCTGGCAGAAGACCTCAGACCTCCCAAAAGGCAAGAAAGTCCCCACGTACCTGGGTAGGGCAAAAGAAAAAAGAAAAAACAGAGACAAAAGAATAGGGACGGCACCTGCACGAGTGGGAGGGAGCTGTGAAGGAGGAAAGGTTTCCACACACTAGGAAGCCCCTTCGCAGGCGGAGACTGCGGGAGGCAGAGTGGGGAGCTTCGGAGCCACGGAGGAGAGCACAGCAACAGGGGTGCGGAGGGCAAAGTAGGGAGATTCCTGCACAGAGTATCAGTGCCGACCGGCACTCACCAGCCCGAGAGGCTTGTCTGCTCACCCACAGGGGTGGGCGGGGCTGCGACCTGAGGCTCGGGCTTTGGTCAGAGCGCAGGGAGAGGACTGGTGTTGGCTGAGTGAACACAGCCTGAAGGGGTTAGTGCACCACGGCTGGCCGGGAGGGAGTCCGGGAAAAGGTCTGGAGCTGCCAAAGAGGCAAGAGACTTTTTCTTCCCTCTTTGTTTCCTGATGCGCGAGGAGAGGGGTTTAAGAGCGCTGCTTAAAGGAGCTCCAGAGACAGGCGCGAGCTGCAGCTAAAAGCTCGGACCCCAGAGACGGGCGGGAGACGCTAAGGCTGCTGCTGCCGCCACCAAGGGGCCTGTGTGCGAGCACAGGTCACTATCCACAGCCCCCTTCCGGGAGCCTGTGAGCCCGCAACTGCCAGGGTCCCGGGATCCAGGGACAACTTCCCCAGGAGAACGCACAGCGGGCCTCAGGCTTGTGCAACGTCATGCTGGCCTCTGCCGCTGCAGGCGTGACCCGTATGCTGTGCCCCTACCTCCCCCTGGCCTGAGTGCGCCAGAGCCCCCGAATCAGCGGCTCCTTTAACCCCGTCCTGTCTGAGCAAACAGCAGACGCCCTTCAGCGACCTACACGCAGAGGCGGAGCCAAACCCAAAGCTGAGCCCCTGGGAGTTGTGCGAACAAAGAAGAGAAAGGGAAATCTCTCCCAGCAGCCTCAGAAGCAGTGGATTAAAGCTCCACAATCAACTTGATGTACCCTGCATCTGTGGAATACATGAATAGACAACAAATTATCCCAAATTGAGGAGGTGGACTTCAAGAGCAAGATTTATGATTTTTTCTCCTTTTCCACTTTTTGTGAGTGTGTATGTGTATGCTTCTGTGTGAGATTTTGTCTGTATAGCTTTACTTCCACCATTTGTCCTAGGGTTCTATCCGTCCGTTTTTTTAAAAAAATTTTTTCGTAATAATTAATTTTAATAACTTTATTATACTTTACCTTCTTTCTTTCTTTCTTTCTTTCTTTCTTTCTTTCTTTCTTTCTTTCTTTCTTTCTTTCTTTCTTTCTTTCTTTCTTTCTTTCTTTCTTTCTTTCTTTCTTTCTTTCTTTCTTTCTTTCTTTCTTTCTTTCTTTCTTTCTTTCTTTCTTTCCTTCCTTCCTTCCCTCCTTTAGACAACAAATCATCCCAAATTGAGGAGGTGGACTTGGAGAGCAAGATTTATGATTTTTTCCCCTTTACCTCTTTTTTTGAGTGTGTATATGTATGCTTCTGTGTAAGATTATGTCTGTATAGCTTTGCTTCCACCATTTGTCCTAAGGTTCTATCCATCCCTTTTTATTTCCTAAATAATTATTTTTTAATTTAATAACTTTATTATACTTTATTTTATTTTACTGTATCTTCTTTCTTTCTTTTTTCCTTCCTTCCCTCCTTCCTTCCTTCCTTCCTCTCTCCCTCCCTCCTTTCTTTCCTTCTTTCCTTCTTTACTTGTTTGTTTCTTCCTTCCTTCCATCCTTCCCTCCTTTCTTTCTTTATTTCTTCCTACTTCTACTAATTCTTTCTCTCTAATTGTCCTCCCTTTTACTCTGAGCCATGTGGATGGAAGGCTCTTGGTGCTGCAGCCAGGAGTCAGTGCTGTACCTCTGAGGTGGGAGAGCCAACTTCAGGACACTGGTCAACAAGAGACCTCCCAGCTCCACATAATATCAAACGGCGAAAATCTCCCAGAGATCTCCATCTCAACACCAGCACCCAGCTTCACTCAACGACCAGCAAGCTACACTGCTCGACAACCTATGCCAAACAACTAGCAAAACAGGAACACGACCCCACCCATTGGCAGAGATGCTGCCTAAAATCATACTAAGTCCACAGAAACCCCAAAACACACCACCAGACGTGGACCTGCCTGCTAGAGAGACAAGATCCAGCCTCATCCACCAGAACACAGGCACTAGTCCCCTCCACCAGGAAGCCTACACAACCCACTGAACCAACCTTAGCCACTGGGGACAGACATCAAAAACAACGGGAACTACGAACCTGCAGCCAGCAAAAAGGAGATCACAAACACAGTAAGATAAGCAAAATGAGAAGACAGAAAAACACACAGCAGATGAAGGAGCAAGATAAAAATGCACCAGACCTAACAAATGAAGAGGAAATAGGCACTCTACCTGAAAAAGAATTCAGAATAATGACAGTAAAGATGATCCAAAATCTTGGAAATAGAGCGGACAAAATGGGAAAAAACATTTAAGAAGAACCTAGAAGAACTAAAGATGACACAAACAATGATGAACAACACAGTAAATGAAATTAAAAATACTCTAGAAGGGATCAATAGTAGAATAACTGAGGCAGAAGAACGGATAAGTGACCTGGAAGATAAAATAGTGGAAATAACTACTGCACAGCAGGATAAAGAAAAAAGAATGAAAAGAACTGAGGACAGTCTCAGAGACCTCTGGGACAACATTAAATGCACCAACACTCGAATTATAGGGTTTCCAGAAGAAGAAGAAAAAAAGAAAGGGACTGAGAAAATATTTGAAGACTATAGTTGAAAACTTCCCTAATATGGGAAAGGAAATAGTTAATCAAGTCTAGGAAGCACAGCAAGTCCCATACAGGATAAATCCAAGGAGAAATACGCCAAGACACATATTAATCAAACTGTCAAAAAAACTAAATACAAAGAAAGCATATTAAAAGCAGCAAGGGAAAAACAACAAATAACACACAAGGGAATCCCCATAAGGTTAACAGCTGATCTCTCAGCAGAAACTCTACAAGCCAGAAGGGAGTGGCAGGACATACTGAAAGTGATGAAGGAGAAAAACCTGCAACCAAGATTACTCTACCCAGCAAGGATCTCATTCAGATTTGATGGAGAAATTAAAACCTTTACAGACAAGCAAAAGCTGAGAGAGTTCAGCACCACCAAACCAGCTTTACAACAAATGCTAAAGGAACTTCTCTAGACAAAAACACAAGAGAAGGAAAAGTCCTATAATAACGAACCCAAAACAATTTAGAAAATGGGAATAGGAACATACATATCGATAATTACCTTAAATGTAAATGGACTAAATGCTCCCACCAAAAGACACAGATTGGCTGAATGGATACAAAAACAAGACCCATATATATGCTGTCTACAAGAGACCCACTTCAGACCTAGAGACACATACAGACTGAAAGTAAGGGGATGGAAAAAGATATTCCATGCAAATGGAAACCAAAAGAAAGCTGGAGTAGCAATTCTCATATCAGACAAAATAGACTTTAAAATAAGGACTATCAGAAGAGACAAAGAAGGACACTACATAATGATTAAGGGATCGATCCAAGAAGAAGATATAACAATTGTAAATATTTATGCACCCAACATAGGAGCACCTCAATACATAAGGCAAAAACTAGCAGCCATAAAAGGGGAAATCGACAGTAACACATTCATAGTAGGGGACTTTAACACCCCACTTCCACCAATGGACAGATCATCCAAAATGAAAATAAATAAGGAAACCCAAACTTTAAATGATACATTTAACAAGATGGACTTAACTGATATTTATAGGACACTCCACCCAAAAACAACAGAATACACATTTTTCTCAAGTGCTCATGGAACATTCTCCAGAATAAATCATATCTTGGTTCACAAATCAAGCCTTGGTAAATTTAAGAAAATTGAAGTTGTACCAAGTATCTTTTCCAACCACAATGCCATGAGACTAGATGTCAATTTCAGGAAAAGATATGTAAAAAATACAAACACATGGAGGGTAAACAATACACTACTTAATAACGAAGTGATCACTGCAGAAATCAAAGAGGAAATTGAAAAATACCTAGAAACAAATGACAATGGAGACACAACGACCCAAAACCTATGGGATGCAGCAAAAGCAGTTCTAAGAGGGAAGTTTATAGCAATACACGCCCACCTTAAGAAGCAGGAAACATCTGGAATAAACAACCTAAACTTGCACCTAAAGCAATTAGAGAAAGAAGAACAAAAATACCCCAAAGTTAGCAGAAAGAAAGAAATAATAAAAATCAGATCAGAAATAAATGAAAAAGAAATGAAGGAACCAATAGCAAAGATCAATAAAACTAAAAGCTGGTTCTTTGAGTAGATAAACAAAATTGACAAACCATTAGCCAGAGTCATCAAGAAAAAAAGAGAGAAGACTCAAATCAATAGAATTAGAAATGAAAAAGGAGAAGTAACAACTGACACTGTAGAAATAAAATAAGATCATGAGAGATTACTACAAACAACTATGCCAATAAAATGGACAACCTGGAAGAAATGGACAAATTCTTAGAAATGCACAACCTGCCAAGACTGAATCAGGAAGAAAGAGAAAATATGAACATTCCAAACACAAGCACTGAAATTGAAACTGTGATTAGAAATCTTCCAACAAACAAAAGCCCAGGACCAGATGGCTTCACAGGAGAATTGTATCAAACATTTAGAGAACAGCTAACACCTATCCTTCTCAAACTCTTCCAAAATATAGCAGAGGGAAGAATACTCCCAAATTCCTTCTACGAGGCCACCATCACCTTCATACCGAAACTAGACAAGGATGTAACAAAGAAAGAAAACTACAGGCCAATATCACTGATGAACATAAATGCAAAAATCCTCAACAAAATACTAGCAAACAGAATCCAACAGTACATTAAAAGGATCATACACCATGATCAAGTGGAGTTTATTCCAGGAATGCAAGTATTCTTCAATATACGCAAATCTATCAATGTGATAAAGCATATTAACAAATTGAAGGAGAAATACCATATGATCATCTCAATAGATGCAGAGAAAGCTTTTGACAAAATTCAACACCCATTTATGATAAAAACCCTGCAGAAAGTAGGCATAGAGGGAACTTTCCTCAACATAATAAAGGCCATATATGACAAACCCACAGCCAACATCGTCCTCAATGGTGAAAAACTGAACGCATTTCCACTAAGATCAGGAACAAGACAAGGTTGCCCACTCTCACCACTCTTATTCAACATAGTTTTGGAAGTTTTAGCCACAGCAATCAGAGAAGAAAAGGAAATAAAAGGAATCCAAATCGGAAAAGAAGAAGTAAAGCTGTCACTGTTTGCAGATGACATGATACTATACATAGAGAATCCTAAAGATGCTACCAGAAAACTACTAGAGCTAATCAATGAATTTGGTAAAGTAGCAGGATACAAAATTAATGCACAGAAATCTCTGGCATTCCTATATACTAATGATGAAAAATCTGAAAGTGAAATCAAGAAAACACTCCCATTTACCATTGCAACAAAAAGAATAAAATATCTAGGAATAAACCTACCTAAGGAGACAAAAGACCTGTATGCAGAAAATTATAAGACACTGATGAAAGAAATTAAAGATGATACAAATAGATGGAGAGATATACCATGTTCTTGGATTGGAAGAATCAACATTGTGAAAATGACTCTACTACCCAAAGCAATCTACAGATTCAATGCAATCCCTATCAAACTACCACTGGCATTTTTCACAGAACTAGAACAAAAAATTTCACAATTTGTATGGAAACACAAAAGACCCCGAATAGCCAAAGCAATCTTGAGAACGAAAAACGGAGCTGGAGGAATCAGGCTCCCTGACTTCAGACTATACTACAAAGCTACAGTAATCAAGACAGTATGGTACTGGCACAAAAACAGAAAGATAGATCAATGGAACAGGATAGAAAGCCCAGAGATAAACCCACGCACATATGGTCACCTTATCTTTGATAAAGGAGGCAGGAATGTACAGTGGAGAAAGGACAGCCTCTTCAATAAGAGTGGTGCTGGGAAAACTGGACAGGTACATGTAAAAGTATGAGATTAGATCACTCCCTAACACCATACACAAAAATAAGCTCAAAATGGATTAAAGACCTCAATATAAGGCCAGAAACTATCAAGCTCTTAGAGGAAACCATAGGCAGAACACTATGACATAAATCACAGTAAGATCCTTTTTGACCCACCTCCTAGAGAAATGGAAATAAAAACAAAAATAAACAAATGGGACCTAATGAAACTTCAAAGCTTTTGCACAGCAAAGGAAACCATAAACAAGACCAAAAGACAACCCTCAGAATGGGAGAAAATATTTGCAAATGAAGCAACTGACAAAGGATTAATTTCCAAAATTTACAGGCAGCTCATGCAGCTTAATAACAAAAAAACAAACACCCCAATCCAAAAATGGACAGAAGTCCTAAATAGACATTTCTCCCAAGAAGATATACAGACTGCCAACAAACACATGAAAGAATGCTCAACATTATTAATCATTAGAGAAATGCAAATCAAAACTACAATGAGATATCATCTCACACCAGTCAGAATGGCCATCATCAAAAAATCTAGAAATAATAAATGCAGGAGAGGGTGTGGAGAAAAGGGAACACTCTTGCACTGCTGGTGGGAATGTGAATTGGTTCAGCCACTATGGAGAACAGTATGGAGGTTCCTGAAAAAAATACAAATAGAACTACCATATGACCCAGCAATCCCACTACTGGGCATATACGCTGAGAAAGCCAAAATTCAAAAAGAGTCATGTACCAAAATGTTCATTGCAGCTCTATTTACAGTAGCCCAGAGATGGAAACAACCTAAGTGCCCATCGTCAGATGAATTGATAAAGAAGATGTGGCACATATATACAACGGAATATTAGCCAGCCATAAAAAGAAACGAAATTGAGCTATTTGTAATGAGGTGGATAAACCTAGAGTCTGTCATATAGAGTGAAGTAAGTCAGAAAGAGAAAGACAAATACTGTATGCTAACACATATATATGGAATTTAAGAAACAAAATGTCATGAAGAAACTAGGTGTAAGACAGGAATAAAGACACAGTCCTACTGGAGAACGGACTTGAGGATATGGAGAGGGGGAAGGGTGAGCTGTGACAGGGCGAGAGAGAGTCATGGACATATATACACTAATAAACGTAAGGTAGATAGCTATTGGGAAGCAGCCCCATGGCACAGGGATATCGGCTAGGTGCTTTGTGACCGCCTGGAGGGGTGGGATATGGAGGGTGTGAGGGAGGGAGATGAAGAGGGAAGAGATATGGGAACATATGTATATGTATAACTGATTCACTTTGTTATAAAGCAGAAACTAACACACCATTGTAAAGCAATTATATCCCAAGAAAGATGTTAAAAAAAAGAATAATATGAATTGTTTAATAAAGCAAAATATTTGTCAGCCAACGTGCAGTTGCTAGATTTGTGAGTTTCTCAGAAACCATGAATTGTATCAGGAAGAGAAGCAAAAAATGGATGCTAAGCACTATTCTGAGATGAAACTTTGTTATGCAACAATCCATTGCATTCAAATAATATGAGTTGAAGGGTTTGACAAGTTAGTCTTTTCTACTATTAAAGTGATTTTGCTGCTCAATCTCTCCTCACACTCTAATGCACTGTCTAGCTCTGACTAAACAGCAGTGCAAACCACAAATCTTCATCACATGTGTTAGTTTAGATTCTTTGAGAAGCAAATGCCAAAACAGGATTAGACATGTAAGAGATTTATTAGGGAAAATGCCTATGAAAGACAAAGGGAAGGGATTTGTAGGCAGGGAGCATCTTCAGACAGTGGTACAAGTCTGACCCCTGTAGGAGAAGGCAAAGAAAGGAGAGAAAAAAGATCGCAGAAGAATCTCAGACTGCAGTGCTCTTCTTAGAAAGTTTTGGGCAAGTCAGTAGGTATTCTTTGATCCAAAGTTACCCATTAGAGAAGACCCATGTCCTGCAAGAAAAACCCTGTTCATGTTTCCCTAC
>NW_006793272.1:2883339-2955015 GCF_000442215.2 Lipotes vexillifer
CTACAGTTCGTAAAGTTTGGCTAGGAGCCTGGGAAGTGTGGCCTTTACAGAAATATGGTAGTGGACCCAGAGAACCCACAGTTGAAGGTGTTGGTCAGCTAAGCTTCATGAAGCAGATTTAGGCAACACATTTCTTGGTGACCAAAGTCCATGGGTAGGGTTCAAGATTGTTAAGATATCAGTTCTTCAGAAATTCATTTCCAGAGTCAGCTCAATGCTTATCAAAATCCTAGCAGGTATTTCCTGTATAAATTTATAAACTGATTCTCAAATTCATATAATGCAAAGGACCTAGAGTAGTCAAAATGACTTTTGTAAACAAGAAGAAAAGTTGGAAGACTAAAATTACCTCTTTTCAAGACTTATTTAAATTTATAGTAATCAAAGTAGTGTGGTATTGGTGTGTAGATACACAAATAGATCAACAGAACAAAATAAAGAGTTCAGAAATAGACTCATACACGTGTATAAAAATGATTTTCAACAATGGTGCAAGGACAGTTCAGTGAGTGGGAAAAGGAGAGTCTTTTCAACAAATGGTGCTGGAACAAATGAATATCTGTATGCAAAAATAAACAATCTACACATAATAACGCATTAAAAATTGATTTGAAATGGTTCGTAGACCTAAATGTAAAGATTTCTTAGATTAAGGACTGGCAAACAACAGTTTGCAGGCCATATCCAGCTCACCATATGTTTTTATAAATAAAAAGTTATTGGATCATATTCTTGCCTATTAATTATATATTGTCTATGGCTACTCTTGTACTACAAAGGCAGAGTTGGATAGAAACCATATGGTCTGAAAAGCCCAAAATAGAGAAAAAATTTTACTGACCTCTGTATAAGATATAACAAAAGCACAATCCATAAAAGCAAAAAATGATAAATTGCAGTTAGCAAAATTAGAAATTTCTCCATAAGAGAAATTATTCTTCTCTTCACAAGGCACTGTTAGGAGATCGAAAAGACAGGTCAGAGACTAGGAGAAAATATTTGCAAATCATATATCTGACAAGGAACTTTTATCCAGAATATATAAAGAACTCTTAAAACTCAACAATGAAAAATACAAACAACCTAATAATAAAATGGGCAGAAGACTTGAACAAGTGCTTCACCAAAGAAGATATATACATAGCAAATATGCACATGAAAAAATACTCAGCATTATTAGTCATTAAGGAAATGTATATTAAAACTACAATGAGATACCACTAAATACATATTAGAATGGCTAAACTTCAAAAGACTCACCATACCAAGTATTGGCAAGTTTGTGGAGGAACTGGAACTTTGTACAGTGCTGATGAGAATGTAATATTGTACAGCCACTTGGGAAAACAGTTTGCCATTCTCTTAAAGTTAAATGTTCACCTATAATGATCCATCCATTCTACTCACAATGATTTACACAAGAGAAATAAAAGCATATGCCCCTGCAATTACCTGTATATGAAAATATTCATAGACGTTTTATTTATAATTCTCAAAAACTGGAAACAAATGTTCATCAGCAGGTGAATGAATGAACAAACTGTGGTATATTCACCATTGATACATGCAACAACCTGAATACATCTCTAATTATGCCAAATGAATAAAGTCAAACAAAAAGAAGAGCTCATACTATATGATTCCATTTATATAAAATTCTAGAAAATTAAAAAATTATAGTTACAGAACACAGATCATTGGTTGCTTGCTGGGGAGTGTTAAGAGGGGCAGGAGAAAGGGACTGCAAAGAGGTACAAGGAAAGTTGAGGGAAGTAAATGTGTTCATTAGATTGATTGGAGTGATCGTTTCATGATTCTGTAGATATATCAAAGCTTATCAAATTGTACACTTTAAACATGCCAATTATGCTTCAATACAGCTGTTTTTAAAAGTTAATAAAAGTGTTCACTGACAAGAGTTTACTCTCTTTAGGGATCAGGACTCCTAACCATGCAGAACCTAGGATTGTGAAGATGTGGGTTCCTTCTCATTGGAAGTGATGGTAAGAGGACCTCTCCAGCTTTGACCCCCTGGTTCCTGGACTCATGTAGTCTTTCTCTTGGGGATACGATACCATATAGAGATCTTTAATTTAATACACTTACTGCTTCTTGTAGGATGGCACCCTTTCTCTGCAAAGCATTGCATCTGAACTTTTGCTTTAGCTGTGCCCTTGAAAAGCTATTCCAATGCTCTTTGAAGCCAGTTGCTTCTGGAGGGTGCAGTGTGTGATACCAACTGTGGATACCATGGCCATGAGGACATTTCTGCACCTCCTTTGTTTTTAAGTGTGTACCTTGGTGGGATGTTGGATGCTACATTGTATAGGATTCCATCCTCATGGATTGAGCCTTTCTAAACCCCTGGATGGTATTGTTGGTTGAGGCTCTTCATATAGGAAAGGCAAACCCATACCTGGAGTAAACATATGTCCCTGTGAGGACAAATCACTGACCTTTCTCAGACATATGGGACTTTATGTATACGACTTTCCACGAAGTGGCTGACTGGTCTCCATGAGGCATAGAGCCATAGCAGGAGCTCAGCATTGGTCTCTATTGCTGACAGATTCAGAGGCAGCACCTGCTAAACTAGTCTTGGAAGGTAGAAGTCCATGCTTAGGCCTATATATAACCTCCATCTTTGCTACCCTGGTCACTCTGTTCATGTGTCTGTTGTACTATTTCCAGGGTGGTCCATGACAAAAGCTAGCTAATGATAACTGGCTGAGTTTTGTCTATTCTTTTAAGTGCCTCTTCCATGGTGGATGCCTTCTGCTGGGCATTAATGTATAATATAAAAAAAGTCTTTACATTTAGTGCATACTCCCATATGTTCATATGCCTCTATTCTAGACATCTTTGTCTCTAATTTTCCAGTACGTTTTCCTTCCAGGCTCTAGATCAGATGGCCAGCAATTTATAATTTCCTTTATACATTTTTTCATGCTCCTTCTAACAATTTAGAAGGAAATGCACTCTATTTCCATTCCTTTAGAAGTTACCATTAAAAGTTTAAGATGCATACTTAATAGAGTCTAAAGTTACTATTTCTAGGCTTCTCTTGAACAATCTAAGGATTTAGAAGGCTTTGACTCTGATCACTCTATCTCAATATTACATGTTACAACTATCCAGTATTTTAGTTTTATCTTTTCTTTATACTCCCCTAATAAGACACTGTTATTTTTTATTCAATTAGTATTTGTTTATATTTATGCATAACCTCTTACTCTTTTCTCATCATTTCCCCTTTTGTTTTTTTTTTGTTTGTTTTTTTTTTTTGTTTTTTTTTTGCGGTATGTGGGCCTCTCACTGTTGTGGCCTCTCCTGCCGCGAAGCACAGGCTCCGGACGCGCAGGCCCAGAGGCCATGGCTCACGGGCCCAGCCGCTCCGCGGCACGCGGGATCCTCCCAGACCAGGGCACGAACCCGCCTCCCCTGCATCGGCAGGCGGACTCTCAACCACTGCGCCACCAGGGAAGCCCTCCCCTTGTGTTTTAAGACTTCCTTTTGGAAGGCTTCCTTTTCCTTATTCCTGAATTATATCCTTTAAAATTCCCTTCAGTGAAGGTCTGTTTTATGTAAATTCCCTCCATTTTTGTTTTCCAGAAAAGTGAATTTTGAATGAGAGCTGATATATTTTCTCAGCACTTTGAAGTTATTACACTGTCATGTTTTCTGGTACTACTCTGGAGAAGTCTACTGTGAGTTTAATAGTTATTACTTTAAACGTATTTTGTCTTTACTCTCTGTTTTTTACAATTTTTTGTTTTGGTATCCTTCAGTTTCACTATGACATGTCAGATGTGGACTTCTTTTGATTTATCCTGCTTGTGATTCATTGTGTTTCTTCAACCTGAAGGCATCAGTTGTTACATCTTTGATTCTTGACTCTCCACCATTCTCATAATTCTCTTTCTCCAGGACTCCTATCATATACCCATTGGACCTTCTCATTCTATTTTCATGTTTCTAAACTTCTCTTTGAATATTTTCCATCTCTTTGTCTTTCTGGAATGCATTTTTGTGTAAGTTTTTCAGATCTAACAGTTTACAGATCTTTGCTTTATTAAGCAAAATATTTTATTTTTTGATATTAGTAATCTCTTCTGCAATGCTGCAACATCATAATCAGCTTTTCTCTCTTATTTCCATCTCTCACTCTCTCTATTTCCGTCTTTAACTCCCACTCTTTCTCCTTCCTCCAATCTCTCTCTCTCCCTTCCTTCCTGGCTCAAAAATTTGCTCTCATTTTTGGGTCTCATACGTGAATATTTTAAACTTTATATTTTGATCAGCTATGAATTTAACAGCATTCTTATTGTATTTTATCCAGAATTTCTTAGAGTTTTAATGGATTTTTCTCAAGATGTTTAATCTGCCTTATTTCTAGGAACCAAAGTTGACATGCATGACATTTTAAAATAAAAAGTAATAAAATTAATTAACAGCATATATACTAACTCAAGATTATGAGTTAAGCAAACTTTTCTTGGCTTCAATCCATATGGTAATAATACCAGGCAGTAACAGAGGACCTGAAACATTTTCAAAGCACTTTTTATATTTTATCTAATTTTACCCTCTCAGAACATTTGTAAAGTTGAATATCTTTACCAGAGAGGTGAAGGTACTTGTCAAGCTCACATAGCAAGTTAGGACACCATTAGACACTATTAGACACTAAGACCAATACACTCTTTACTATTAATTGTTCATAAAGTAATATATTTGTCTCTCTGCCTGAGAAAACCCTCTTTTGATTGTAAGAAATCCAGAGAGCTACAATGTACATTTTCTTCCTAGTTGAAAGAATGTCTTGGACTCCAAAGTTTGTGCTTTGGGATTAGAATATACAAAAAGACTCTATGCTAGAAGCCCTGCTTAGTTTCCTCTGGGTTATGAAGGCATAACAATTTTATACTTATCTTTTGGAAGGCATCATGACATTTTCTATATTATCATTACTTATATAAACAAAATAAAACTTGAAAGTGCCAAAAAGCACTGTCCTTCTGTCCCTAAGAAGTTTTTAATCAACAAAATTACCAGGGCTTAGCCTTGTGTCCACTGCTTTTCAACATGTAAAGGTCTTTAGGCCTCCTCTCAGTCACAGTGCTATTCTGCACCCATCCTGACATTCAGATGGATATTTCTTTGAATATAATCCAGAAGGAATGATGTTTCTTTTTTACCTGAAAATTTAACCTCTTTGGAAGTTAAGCTGATTCAGACACAGCTGGGCAAGACCAAAGATATTTTTTTGTAGGTAAATAGTATGAGTTGGTTGCAAGCTAAACAAACCTATGTAGGTGGCCTCTATAAGCTTATTTGCTTGAGACTTGTCAGCTTATCTTGTCAGCGCTTGTAGGATATACATAGGAACAGAATCCTCCCTTTAGAAATGGATGAGGTGATTGGAGGATATTCCTGAAGTTAAGTGGGAGGGAGAGGACTGGGAAAGTTGTAGGGAAGGAAGGAACAAAGGCTAAACTATGATGTTTTTATTTTCCTTTACTGGAATGGAAATAGAGGTAAAAAGTCTTACAAAGTAAGTTTATTTCCCTTAACTGGGAAGCCATTGAATAGGGAAAAGTGGCGAATATGGATTGTGTTCCTATATGGTTTAGGTGGTATGTTTTCTGGACCTTAAATACTGAATTTTGGAACAAGGCTGGGTCATATATATTGAGCAATAATAATAATATAGAAACAACTACTATTTATTGAGCACATATGATGTGTTAGGCACTGTTATAAGTCCTTTACATATGTTAATTAAATTAATTTTCAGAACAACTATTAGGTAATACTGGTATCCATATTGATATCCGTATTTCAAAGATGAAGAAACTGAGTCTCAGAGATGTTAAGTAACTTGTCAAGGTCCAAAATCTAGAAAATGAAGCTAGAATTTGAACTCAGATACCTGGCTTCTTTGCTCTCTGCTATCTTTATTTCTTCAACATTTTTATCTTAACCTTTTCCTTTCTCTTACATGAAACCCCTGCTACTTCTGGGGATAGTGGTGCTATGGTGCCCGTTTAATGGGGGTTAACATTAAAACTGTCATTAGGAAGCTATTGAGAAGTGTCATGAAGCAAAAAAGAGTTTCCAAATTCCAGGTGGAAATTTTAGCTATTCATCAAGAAATCTATCAAAAATAGCTAAGAGGGCTTCCCTGGTGGCGCAGTGGTTGGAAGTCTGCCTGCCGATGCAGGGAATGCAGGTTCGTGCCCTGGTCCGGGAGGATCCCACATGCCGCGGAGCAGTTGGACCCGTGTGCCATGGCCACTGAGCCTGCGCGTCCGGAGCCTGTGCTCCGCAACGGGAAAGGCCACAACAGTGAGAGGCCCGCGTACTGCAAAAAAGCTGATTCACTTATACAGCAGAAACTAACACAGCATTGTGAAGCAATTATACTCCAATAAAGATCTGTTAAAAAAAAAGAATTCAATAAGTAAAAATAAAATAAAAGTATGCAAATATTTGGAAATTAAACAACACACTTCTAAATACCACATGCATCACAGAAGAAATCACAAAGGACATTTAAATATTTCAAACAATCAAAATGAAAAGGCAACATATCATAATGATAAAAAGGCATAAAGAAAGGTAAAGAAAAGGTAAAATTTTAGGAAGTGGCTAAAGCAGTGGTAGAGGAAAATTTGCCAATTTAAATACTTATAAAAAAAAAAAAAAAAAAAAAAAAAGCTAAGAATTACAGATTCTGGGGGTGGGGAGTGACAATTGTGTAGTGAGTCTGATGTAAGTTATCTCAGTTTGATTGAACTTTATCTGTATTTGCCTCAAAGAAGAGTACCACAGAGAGCATGAACAATTTTCCAGTGCAAGGCCCTGAGTTTAGGAAGTCTTTTCATCATTTAGACCTTTCATTTGATCCTCATTCTGCAAATATTTGTTTAGTGCCTACTATTTGTCAGGCACTGTGCTAGGCACTGAAGGTATTTTGATGAGCAGAGACAGGCCTATCATCCTCTCATAGAATTTGTAGTCTAACAGGGGAGGCAGAGAAGCTAGGAGTCCCACAAACAAATGTGTAATTACAAACTGAGGCATGAGTTGTGAAGGAGAGGCATTTGGGACCATAGTAGGGAGAGTATCATGGGAAGAATATGGTCTCATTCAGATGATTAGAAAACACTTCTCTGAGGAAATGACATTCCAGGTAGAGGAAACAGCATATAAAAGCCCTATGACCTTTGTTCTTAAAGTCTAGAATGAGAAATAGATTAATTGCTTATTCATGGAACAACTACTTTGCTTATAACTTTGTGTACTGTTCATAATTTTCAGAGTTGTTTAGACATGCTCTTTTACCTTCTTGTTGACCAAACAAATAAAAAAAATAACTTTCTTCTGGTAAAGTCACTTCTGTTTTTGCTGAGATCCTTAGATTAAGGAAAACTGATTTATCTGTAAGGCTATCTTCTTAAGCATCTTCTTTCTACTCTCCTTTCCACTTACTCTTACACAAAGATTTATTGGATACCTATAATATGCCAGGTACTAGTATTCTTCTCTTCACAACCAAATTCTTGTTAGAGTAGTCTATACTTGATGCCTCCATTTTCTCACATTCTTAACCCATTGCGTTCTGCTTTCTATCCCCATCATTTCCCTGAAACTGCCAAATCCAGAATTCTGTTTTTCAGTTCCTCATTGTACTTGGTTTCTCTGCAGCATTTAGCCCTGTTGTTCAAGCAAACAAACAAACAAACAAAACACAAAAACCTCTTCTCTTTTGCCTTCTATGACAGAGTTCTCTCTTGCTTCTTCTACCTCTCTCATTAGTTCTTCATCATTTTTGCTGGCTCCTCTTTACCTAATACTAGAATGTTGTTGCTTTCCAAGTCATCACTCTCATCATTTATTTTTTTCTTACATGCATAGTCTCTCTAGGTAATCCTATATACTTCAGTGGAATACATAGGAATTTGTATCTCCAGTAGCCTCCTTTCTCCTAAGCTCTAAATTATTGTACCCAACTGTGCACTAAATATCCCTCCCTGATATCCTGCATATATTTCATATTTAACATGTTTTAGAGTGAAATCATTCTCCCTCCCTTCAATGCAGTCTCTAACCTGAAGCTACAGTGACCTTGTAAAATAAAAATATGATTGTTATCATTGCCTCTGCTTGAAAGTCTTCGATGGTTTCACATTGCCATCCTGAGTATCTTGTAGTCATACTACAGTTTGATCTCCACTCCTCCTCCACATCAAACTACTAGCCAACCACAAAACATATCTGGGGCCTTTGCATGTGCCGATCTCTTTACCTGGAATACCCCCTTCCCATTTTCCCTTTTTCTGCTTAAATTTCACCTTTTTAATTAACTTCTACCTGGCTACTGTAGAGGGAAATAGTTGGTTTATTTTTCATATCTTTGGGCTTTCATGTCATGTAGAATATTCTTCCACTGTGGCACTTAGACATAAATATATGTCTATATATGTTATATAAATATGTAAATGTAACATGAGATTTCTTAGTAGACTGTGTGCTCAAATGTAGGAATAGAATCTTACATACAATGTGCAAAATAAAGTGGTATTTAATACATATTTAATGTATAAATGAATCTAGGGATTCCAGGAAAAGCCATGTATAAAGAATTAGTTAATTGTCATAGGCTGATACTTGAGAATTTTTTTACTCAGTTACTTAGTTAGATACTTAACTCATCTTGATGATGAGAAAAAAATTAACCATAATTACATGAAGTATGTTTCCAACTTCAACTAATAGATTATCCATTGTTCCTGATTAATAGATTTTACTATCTATAATTAATAAAAATAGCCCATCATTCAAAGTGATTTCTTGAGTCACATTTTTTTCTTTTGTCTGAAGTCTAATGAGAGGTAATCTGCAGTAGAGTACAGTGCTGTTGATTTTCTCAGACACACTTTGTCAGTTTATTAGTGAGTTAAAAGCTTATAAGGCCTGTAGCTTCTTTGGGGTTCATGAGAAAGAGTAGAGTTCTTTTTCCCAGGAAACAAAAACATAAACTTTTTGAATGTAACTATTAATTGACATATTCTTAAATATTTCTATCAAAGGAATGAAATGAAAAGTATTTTAAATAAAGTATTTTAATTAAAATTAAATTTATTATAAAAGGCAATTCGGTGTATAAATAATAAAGTGATCAGATATTTGCAGAAAATATAGATATTTAAATCTGCATTTGTACTAAATGGAATATATCTGAAAGTTGCATTTAAAAGGCACAAATGCCACAGTAAAAAGAAAAATGGATGTTGCATATATTGAAGTGAACCTGTTATATAAAACAGGTGTTGAAGAATACAACCAATACCTATCTTAAGATTATTTTATTTGAAAGAGCTTCCCCTCACCCCATATGTTGTTCTGTTTTGAATGAGGTATTATAATCCTCAATATATCTTAAATTACATTTGGTAAAGTCTATGTTACCTGACAACAATTTAAAAACTTTTGGCTAGAATTTTGATAATGCTTAATCTAAATATAAAAATATAAAGTAGAAAGTTTTCTGGCAAAAAGAATCTAAATGCTAACCAGACTACAATGGACTGGTGTGCAATCTTTACATTTTTCCTCTGTTATTTTGGGAGGTAATGAAGGTAACTTTTGTCTGACATGGCTTTGGTAAGTACTGGTGATTTTGGCATGCTTAAATAACTGCCTTACATGCATTCATTCTAAAAAGAAAGATCAATGGGGAAATAAACGCAAATCAACCTGGCGAATATTTCTTAAACATTGTTGCGTATTAGAATCACCAGGAGAAGTTGTGGACAATGAGATCCCTAAAGTTTTCCCTAAGATTCTGATTCTATAGTTCTGCAATAGGACACAGGAATATGGATTTTGTATGTATGGATGGATACATTTTGGATACTGTCCTATGACACTATTCAAGTCCATCTGAATAGCAGTCAGATACAATGTAAACTATTTTACACAGCGTCTGATGGTTTACAGATGACAAAGTTAGGGCTCATGAGGCATCTTGGAAGAATTTCACTGAGAATTTTCTCTATAGAGAGGGCATATCAAGAGTAAAAGTCAGTAAGTAATTATTTTTATTTTTTTTATTAAAAAATATATTTTTTGGCTGCATTGGGTCTTTGTTGCTGCACACAGGCTTTCTCAAGTTGCAGCTCGTGGGGGCTACTCTTCATTGTGGAGCATGGGCTTCTCATTATGGTGGCTTCTCTTGTTGTGGAACATGGAGTCTAGGCACTTGGGCTTCAGCAGTTGCAGCACACAGGCTCAGTAGTTGTGGCATGTAGGCTTAGTTGTTCCATGGCATGAGGGATCTTCCCAGACCAGGGTTCGAACCCATGTCCTCTGCACTGGAAGGTAGATCCTTAACCACTGTGCCACCAGGGCAGGCCCAGTAATTAGTTTTATTTTTTTACATCTTTATTGGGGGTATAATTGCTTTACAATGGTGTGTTAGTTTCTGCTTTATAACAAAGTGAATCAGTTATACATATACATGTGTTCCCATATCTCTTCCCTCTTGCGTCTCCCACCCTCCCACCCTCCCTATCCCACCCCTCCAGGTGGTCACAAAGCACCGAGCTGATCTCCCTGTGCGATGCAGCTGCTTCCCACTAGCTACCTACCTTAAGCTTGGTAGTGGACAAAGCACCGAGCCGATATCCCTGTGCCATGTGGCTGCTTCCCACTAGCTATCTACCTTATGTTTGTTAGTATATATATGTCCATGTCTCTCTCTTGCCCTATCACAGCTCACCCTTCCCCCTCCCCATATCCTCAAGTCCATTCTCCAGTAGGTCTGTGTCTTCATTCCTGTCTTACCCCTAGGTTTTTCATAACATTTTTTTCTTAAATTCCATATATATGTGTTAGCATACAGTATTTGTCTTTCTCTTTCTGACTTACTTCACTCTGTATGACAGACTCTAGGTCTATCCACCTCATTACAAATAGCTCAATTTCATTTCTTTTTATGGCTGAGTAATATTCCATTGTATATATGTGCCACATCTTCTTTATCCATTCATCCGACGACGGGCACTTAGGTTGTTTCCATCTCCGGGCTATTGTAAATAGAGCTGCAATGAACATTTTGGTACATGACTCTTTCTGAATTCTGGTTTCCTCAGGGTATATACCTAGTAGTGGGATTGCTGGGTCATATGGTAGTTCTATTTGTAGTTTTTTAAGGAACCTCCATACTGTTCTCCATAGTGGCTGAACCAATTCACATTCCCACCAGCAGTGCAAGAGTGTTCCCTTTTCTCCACACCCTCTCCAGCATTTATTGTTTCTAGATTTTTTGATGATGGCCATTCTGACTGGTGTGAGATGATATCTCATTGTAGTTTTGATTTGCATTTCTCTAATGATTAATGATGTTGAGCATTCTTTCATGTGTTTGTTGGCAGTCTGTATATCTTCTTTGGAGAAATGTCTATTTAGGTCTTCTGCCCATTTTTGGATTGGGTTGTTTATTTTTTTGTTATTGAGCTGCATGAGCCGCTTGTAAACTTTGGAGGTTAATCCTTTGTTAGTTGCTCCATTTGAAAATATTTTCTCCCATTCTGAGGGTTGTCTTTTGGTCTTGTTTATGGTTTCCTTTGCTGTGCAAAAGCTTTGAAGTTTCATTAGGTCCCATTTGTTTATTTTTGTTTTTATTTCGATTTCTCTAGGAGGTGGGTCAAAAAGGATCTTGCTGTGATGTATGTCATAGAGTGTCCTGCCTATGTTTTCCTCTAAGAGTTTGATAGTTTCTGGCCTTACATTTAGGTCTTTAATCCATTTTGAGCTTATTTTGGTGTATGGTGTTAGGGAGTGATCTAATCTCATACTTTTACATGTACCTGTCCAGTTTTCCCAGCACCACTTATTGAAGAGACTGTCCTTTCTCCACTGTATATTCCTGCCACCTTTATCAAAGATAAGGTGTCCGTATGTGCGTGGGTTTATCTCTGGGCTTTCTGTCCTGTTCCATTGATCTATCTTTCTGTTTTTGTGCCAGTACCATACTGTCTTGATTACTGTAGCTTTGTAGTATAGTCTGAAGTCAGGGAGCCTGATTCTTCCAGCATTGTTTTTCTTTCTCAATATTGCTTTGGCTATTCGGGGTCTTTTGTGTTTCCATACAAATTGTGAAATTTTTTGTCCTAGTTGTGTGAAAAATGCCAGTGGTAGTTTGATAGGAATTGCATTGAATCTATAGATTGCTTTGTATAGTAGAGTCATTTTCACAATGTTGATTCTTCCAATCCAAGAACATGGTATATCTCTCCATCTATTTGTATCATCTTTAATTTCTTTCATCAGTGCCTTATAATTTTCTGCATACAGGTCTTTTGTCTCCTTAGGTAGGTTTATTCCTAGATATTTTATTCTTTTTGTTGCAATGGTAAATGGGAGTGTTCTCTTGATTTCACTTTCAGATTTTTTATCACTAGTATATAGGAATGCCAGAGGTTTATGTGCATTAATTTTGTATCCTGCTACTTTACCAAATTCATTGATTAGCTCTAGTAGTTTTCTTGTAGCATCTTTAGGATTCTCTATGTATAGCATCATGTCATCTGCAAACAGTGACAGCTTTACTTCTTCTTTTCCGATTTGGATTCCTTTTATTTCCTTTTCTTCTCTGATTGCTGTGGCTAAAACTTCCAAAACTATGTTGAATAAGAGTGGTGAGAGTGGGCAACCTTGTCTTGTTCCTGACCTTAGTGGAAATGCTTTCAGTTTTTCGCCATTGAGGATGATGTTGGCTGTGGGCTTGTCATATACGGCCTTTATTATATTGAGGAAAGTTCCCTCTACACCTACTTTCTGCAGGGTTTTTATCATAAATGGGTGTTGAATTTTGTCAAAAGCTTTCTCTGCATCTATTGAGATGATCATATGGTTTTTCTCCTTCAGTTTGTTAATATGGTGTATCACATTGATTGATTTGCGTATACTGAAGAATCCTTGCATTCCTGGAAAAAACTCCACTTGATTATGGTGTATGATCCTTTTAATGTGCTGTTGGATTCTGTTTGCTAGTATTTTGTTGAGGATTTTTGCCTCTGTGTTCATCAGTGATATTGGCCTGTAGTTTTCTTTCTTTGTGACATCCTTGTCTGGTTTTCGTATCAAGCTGATGGGGGTCTCGTAGAATGAGTTTGGGAGTGTTCCTCCCTCTGTTCTATTTTGGAAGAATTTGAGAAGGATAGGTGTTAGCTCTTCTGTAAATGTTTGATAGAATTCGCCTGGGAAGCCATTTGGTCCTGGGCTTTTGTTTGTTGGAAGACTTTTAATGACAGTTTCAATTTCAGTGCTTGTGATTGGTGTGTTCATATTTTCTATTTCTTCCTGATTCAATCTTGGCAGGTTGTGCATTTCTAAGAATTTGTCAATTTCTTCCAGGTTGTCCATTTTATTGGCATAGAGTTGCTTTTAGAAATCTCTCATGATCTTTTGTATTTCTGCAGTGTCAGTTGTTACTTCTCCTTTTTCATTTCTAATTCTATTGATTTGAGTCTTCTCCCTTCTTTTCTTGATGAGTCTGGCTAATGGTATATTAATTTTGTTTATCTTCTCAAAGAACCAGCTTTTAGTTTTATTGATCTTTGCTATCGTTTTCTTCATTTCATTTTCATTTATTTCTGATCTGATTTTTATTATTTCTTTCCTTCTGCTAACTTTGGGGTTTTTTTGTTCTTCTTTCTCTAATTGCTTTAGGTGCAAGGTTAGGTTGTTTATTCGAGATGTTTCCTGCTTCTTAAGGTGGGATTGTATTGCTATAAACTTCCCTCTTAGAACTGATTTTGCTGCCTCCTATTGGTTTTGGGTCATTGTATCTCTATTGTCATTTGTTTCTAGGTATTTTGTGATTTCCTCTTTGATTTCTGCAGTGATCACTTCGTCATTAAGTAGTGTATTGTTTAGCCTCCATGTGTTTGTATTTTTTACAGATCTTTTCCTGTAATTGATATCTAGTCTCATATAGTTGTGGTCAGAAAAGGTACTTGATACAATTTCAATTTTCTTAAATTTACCAAGGCTTTATTTGTGCCGCAAGATATGATCTATCCTGGAGAATATTCCATGAGCACTTGAGAAAAATGTGTATTCTGTTGTTTTTGGATGGAATGTCCTATAAATATCAATTAAGTCCATCTCGTTTAATGTATCATTTAAAGCTTGTGTTTCCTTATTTATTTTCCTTTTGGATGATCTGTCCATTGGTGAAAGTGGGGTGTTAAAGTCCCCTCCTATGAATGTGTTACTGTCGATTTCCCCTTTTGTGGCTGTTAGTATTTGACTTATATATTGAGGTGCTCCTATGTTTGGTGCATAAATATTTTCAATTGTTATATCTTCTTCTTGGATCGATCCCTTGATCATTATGTAGTTTCTTTCTTTGTCTCCGGTAATAGTCTTTATTTTAAAGTCTATTTTGTCTGATATGAGAATTGCTACTCCAGCTTTCTTTTGGTTTCCATTTGCATGGAATATATTTTTCCTTTTCCTTACTTTCAGTCTATATGTGTCTCTAGGTCTGAAGTAGGTCTCCTGTAGACAGCATATATATGGGTCTTGTTTTTGTATACATTCAGACAATCTGTGTCTTTTTCTGGGAGCATTTAGTCCATTTACATTTAATGTAATTATCGATATGTATGTTCCTATTCCCATTTTCTTAATTGTTTTGGGTTCGTTATTGTAGGTCTTTTCCTTCTCTTGTGTTTCTTGCCGAGAGAAGTTCCTTTAGCATTTGTTGTAAAGCTGGTTTGGTGGTGCTGAACTCTCTCAGCTTTTCCTTGTCTGTAAAGGTTTTAATTTCTCCATCAAATCTGAATGAGATCCTTGCTGGGTAGAGTAATCTTGATTGCAGGTTTTTCTCCTTCATCACTTTAAATATGTCCTGCCAGTCCCTTCTGGCTTGCAGAGTTTCTGCTGAATGATAAGCTGTTAACCTTATGGGGATTCCCTTGTGTGTTATTTGTTGTTTTTCCCTTGCTGCTTTTAATATGTTTTCTTTGTATTTAATTTTTGACAGTTTGATTAATATGTGTCTTGGCGTATTTCTCCTTGGATTTATCCTGTTTGGGACTCTCTGTGCTTCCTGTACTTGATTAACTATTTCCTCTCCCATATTAGGTAAGTTTTCAACCATAATCTCTTCAAATATTTTCTCAGTCCTTTTCTTTTTGTCTTCTTCTGGAACCCCTATAATTCTAATGTTGGTGTGTTTAATGTTGTCCCAGAGGTCTCTGAGACTGTTCTCAGTTCTTTTCATTCTTTTTTCTTTATTCTGCTCTGCAGTAGTTATTTCCACTATTTTATCTTCAAGGTCACTTATCCATTCTTCTGCCTCAGTTATTCTGCTATTGATCCCATCTAGAGTATTTTTAATTTCATTTATTGTGCTGTTTATCGTTGCTTGTTTCATCTTTAGTTCTTCGGTCCTTGTTAAATGTTTCTTGCATTTTGTCTATTCTATTTCCGAGATTTTGGGTCATCTTTATTTTCATTATTCTGAATGTTTTTTCAGGTAGACTGCCTATTTCCTCTTCATTTGTTAGGTCTGGTGTGTTTTCATCTTGCTCCTTCATCTGCGGTGTGTTTTTCTGTCTTCTCATTTTGCTTACCTTACTGTGTTTGGGGTCTCCTTTTTGAAGGCTGTAGGTTCATAGTTCCCATTGTTTTTGTTGTGTGTCCCCAGCGGCTAAGGTTGGTTCAGTGGGTTGTGTAGGTTTCCTGGTCGAGGGGAGTAGTGCCTGTGTTCTGGTGGATGAGGTTGGATGTTGACTTTCTGGTAGGCAGTTCCTCATCTGGTGGTGTGTTTTGGGGTGTCTGTGGACTTATTATGATTTTAGGCAGCCTCTATGCTAATGGGTGGGGCTGTGTTCCTGTATTGCTAGTTGTTTGGCATAGGGTGTCCAGCTCTGTAACTTGCTGGTCGTTGAGTGAAGCCTGGTGCTGGTGTTGAGATGGAGATCTCTAGGTGATTTTTGCTGTTTGATATTATGTTGAGCTGGGAGGTCTCTTGTGGACCAGTGTCCTGAAGTTGGCTCTCCCACCTCAGAGGCACAACACTGACTCCTGGCTGCAGCACCAAGAGCCTTTCATCCACACAGCTCAGACTTGGAGTCTCTACCTGGTGTTACGGGGGCAGAGAGGCAGAGGTTCAAAGCCTTTTGTTGAGCAGCTCAGTAACTTTCTGGGATTCCCATGGCTCTGCTGAGGGTGGCTGTCTCCCTTTTCCAGGGAAGATAGTGAAGCCACCTGCCCCTCTGGGGAAGTCTCCTGGCGCCACATGCCACGTCCTGTTCCTCCCAGTCACAGAAGCAGCACCCCAGGCCTATTCACTTGTTTTATACTTTTAGTTTTTAAGATGGTAAAAATAACATTTAAATGTTGATGACAATAATCTGGTAAAGTGAGAAACCAGTGATATAAGAGAGAAGAAGGAGAATTGTTAGATCAATACCTTTGAGTAAGTGAGAGAAGATGGGATATCATGAATGAGTGCAGAGATGCTACTTTTCTAGGTATTAATCCACAGTAATAGTAGGCAAGGCTGGGTATATACACACTATTGCTAGTAGGTAGGTGCATTTCGTATTGGAAGCTTGTGAAAGGTCTCTTCTCATTGCTTTAGCTTCTCACTTCCCAGAGATATTCTCTGAGGTGCAACATTGTAAACTTACTAACAATTATATTGTTTACCTAAAATTAATTTTTGTTGTATTCGTTATCTATTACTCTGTGACAATATTTTTCAGTTTCTGTGGGTTAATGTTTCTCACCGGCTTAAATCAAGGTGTTGTCCCAGGCTTGCCTGGTAAAGGATCACTTAGTAATATTTGGCAGGATTCCATCTTTTGTGGGTTGTTGGACGGAGTGCCTCAGTTTCTCACCAGCCATTGATTGGAGTCTGTCTTATGGTCCTTGACATGTGGTTATTTTCTTCATCAAAGCATGTAGGTCAAGAAGACGATAATGGTCTGCTGGCAAGATAAAAGTCAATCTTTATTTAACTCACTCATGCAAGTGACATCCCATCACCTTTATTCTATTAGTTAGAACCACCCTCAGTGGGAAGGAATGACACAAGGGCACAAATACCAGGAGACAAGAGTCATGGTGGCCATCTTAAGTCTGCCTACAACTGTTCCTTTTCTTTCTTAATCTTTTCCCCCTTATTTTGTCCTTCCTTTCTGCCTAGTTTCCAGGCAATATCCCAGTTTGACTGTAACCTCTGAGTTGTGTTGACTATTGTCTAGAGAAGTAATATTTCTAGAATCACTCAGTGGGTCAGCAGAAAGAGCAAAGTGTAAAGTATTCTTGGAAACAACCTAATCAACCTAGCAATATACTATATAGATTTGATAAAGTGCTACTAAAGTGTTCAAGTTAACCAAATGGAGAGATTTCCTTATTTGCAAAAGTGCTACCAAAGTGTTCAAGTTAACCAAATGGAGAGATTTCCTTATGTGGTCTCATATATATTTTTTCCCTCAAATCCTATCAATTCTATAGAATTTCTACACAAAAGTGAAGAAACACGGGTCAAATAGGATTTTCTTCCAGGGCCTGACCTTGTGCCTTTTCACAAGCTAAGTTAAATAGATAAAAATATTAATTTTTCTTTTGCAGATAAAGTACTTGTCACAGCAGTTTCCAGGAGAAATAATGTGGTTTAACTGCAGAAAAACTCATTCTGATCAGTCAGACTATATCTTTTAACACATCAGCACTGAGCTTCAGTGAGTACATAGGAATTCTGTTTCCTGGAGACTCCTTTTTAAAAAATATTTATGTATTTATTTTTGGCTGCATTGGGTCTTCATTGCTGCCCGTGGGCTTTCTCTAGCTGCGGCTAGTGGGTGTTACTCTTTGTTGCGGTGCATGGGCTTCTCATTGTGGTGACTTCTCTTGTTGCAGAGCATGGGCTCTAGGCACGTGGGCTCAGTAGCTGTGGCTCGAGGGCTCTAGAGCCCAGGCTCAGTAGTTGTGACACATGGGCTTAGTTGCTCCACGGCATGTGGGATCCTCCCAGACCAGGGCTCAAACACGTGTCCCCTGCATTGGCAGACGGTTTTAACCACTGCGCCACCAGGGAAGCCCCTCCTGTAGACTCCTTTTTGTCCCCCAGAGAAAAGATTTTACTCAGTATTCATTCTAATTTTCCATTATGTAAACATTAATGGTTTGTTTTTACTTTATTTTCCTAATGCTGATGAGTAATTCAAATAGAAAATTATTTATTTTAAGTGTGGAAGAAAATATAAATAAAATGTCAAGAAGCTTGTAATTTTTACAAATACCACCTTGTAAGGCAAATCTTGTCCTTAAATCTCAATGGTTCATTGATTTTAAAAGTACTTTCTAGTACCCTTCAGGTTAGGCATATTGAAAATGGTCTATTATTTTTTTTTCTTGAAGGAGTTTATTTTTTCTCTCATCTCCTCTTTTTTAAATATATTTTTAAATTAATTTATTTATGTTTGTCTTGGGTCTTCATTGCTGTGTGCAGGCTTTCCCTAGTTGAGGTGACTGGGGGCTACTCTTCTTTGTGGTGCACATGCTTCTCATTGCAGTGGCTCCTCTTCTTGCAGAGCACAGCTCTAGGTGTGCGGGCTTCAGTAGTTGTGGCTCGCAGGCTTAGTAGTTGTGGTTCACAGGTGCTAGAGCACAGGCTCAGTATTTGTGGTGCACGGGCCCAGTGGCTCCGTGGTGCATGGGCCCAGTGGCTCCGTGGTGCATGGGCCCAGTGGCTCCGTGGTGCATGAGCCCAGTGGCTCCGTGGCGTGTGGTACCCTCCCAGACCAGGGATTCAACCTGTGTCCCCCACATTGGCAGGCGGATTATTAAACACTGCACCACCAGGGAAGTCCCTCATCTCCTCTTAAAGAGTGTCTTCAAATAGAAACTTTCACAAAAATGTGACTCTTGTAGCCTGGTATATATAATTGTGTGTTTGACTTTTACACCTCCTACTAATTAGATTAAAAGGCAAAGTCTATTAGCTATGTTTTCTTAGGCTCAATTTCCATAGTCATAACTGTTGACATTGTAGCTATTTAAAAGCTCTGTAAAGAATAATGAGGGTACAGTAAATCTAAAAGATATTTCCATAAAAAAGTAGAATAAAATCAAATATAACAGTCCAGAAGTCACCAGGCTCCAGCATTCAATGTGGGCTCTTTCTCAGGGAAAATGAGGGATTTTTAAGAAGACAACTAATGAAACTATTCTTAGTTTTTTTGTTCTTTCCATTTTTATGACATACATTTAAAAGTCTAACTCACAGAAGCCATGGATACTATTCCTTAAGAAAAAGGTAGTTGGAGATTGGTTCATGATGGCAGAGTAGAAGGACATGCCCTCACTCCCTCTTTTGAGAACACCAGAATCACAACTAACTGCTAAACAATCATTGACAGGAAGACACTGGAACTCACCAAAAAAGATACCCCACATGCAAACACAAAAGAGAAGCCGCAATGAGACAGTAAGAGGGGCGCTATCACAATAAAATCAAATCCCATAAATGCTGGGTGAGTGACTCACAAACTGGAGAACACTTATACCACAGAAGCCTACCCACTGGAGTGAAGGTTCTGAGCCCCACCTCAGGATTCCCAAAATGGGGGTCTGGAAATGGGAGGAGGAATTCCTAGAGAATCAGACTTTGAAGGCTAGTGGGATTTGATTGCAGGACTTCTGCAGGACTGGGGGAAACAGAGACACCACTCTCGGAAGGCACACACAAAGCAGTGCACTGAGGGGAAGGAGTGGGACTGAGGGGAAGGAGACAGAACCAAACCTACCTTCTAGTGTTGGAGGGTCTACTGCAGAGGTGGGGGGCAGCTGTGGATCACCAAGGGTCAAGGACACTGGCAGCAGAAGCTCTGGGAAGTACTCCTTGGCGTGAGCCCTCACAGAGTCCACCATTAGTCCCACAAAAGAGCCTAGTAGGCTCCAGTGTTGGGTTGCCTCAGGCCAAACAACTAACAGGGAAGGAACACAGCCACACCCATCAGCAGACAAGCAGATTAAAGTTTTACTGAGCTCTGCCCACCAGAGCAACAGCCAGCTCTATCCACCACCAGTCCCTTGCATCCGTAAACTTGCATAAGCCTCTTAGATAGTTTCATCCACCAGAGGGCAGAGAGCAGAAGCAAGAAGAACAGCCAGTGGAAAAAAACCACATTCACAGAAAGATAGACAAGATGAAAAGGCAGAGGGCTATGTACCAGATGAAGGAACAAGATAAACCCCCAGCAAAACAACTAAATGAAGTGCAGATAGGCAACCTCCCAGAAAAAGAATTCAGTATAATGATAGTGAAGATGATCCAGGACCTCGGAAAAAGAATGGAGGCAAAGATTGAGTAGATGCAAGAAATGATTAACAAAAGCCTAGAAGAATTAAAGAACAAACAAACAGAGATGAAAAATACAATAACTGAAATGGAAACTACACTAGAAGGAATCAATAGCAGAATAACTGAGGCAGAAGAACAGATAAGTGACCTGGAAGACAGGATGGTGGAATTCATTGCTGTGGAACGGAATAAAGATAAAAGAATGATAGAAATAAAGACATCCTAAGAGCCCTCTGGGACAACATTAAACACAACAGCATTCACATTATAGGGGTCCCAGAAGGAGAAGACAAAGACAAAGGACCAGAGAAAATATTTGAAGAGATTATAGTCGTAAACTTCCCTAATATGGGAAAGGAAATAGCCACCTGAGTACAGGAAGTGCAGAGAGGCCCATACAGGAGAAACCCAAGGAGAAACACACCAAGACACATAGTAATCAAATTGGCAAAAATCAAAGATAAAGAGAAATTATTGAAAGCAGCAAGGGAAAAATGACAAATAACATACAAGGGAACTCCCATAAGGTTAAAAGCTGATTTCTTAGCAGAAACTCTACACGCCAGAAGGGAGTGGCATGATATACTTAAAGTGATGAAAGGGAGGAACATATAACCAAGATTACTCTACCCATCAAGGATCTCATTCAGATTCGATGGAGAAATCAAAACCTTTCCAGACAAGCAAAAGCTAAGAGAATATGGCACCACCAAACCAGCTCTACAACAAATGCTAAAGGAACTTCTCTAAGTGGGAAGCAAGAGAAGAAAAGGACCTACAAAAACAAAACCCAAAACAATTAAGAAAATGGTAATAGGAACATACATATTGATAATTACCTTAAACGTGAATGAATTAAATGCTCCAACCAAAAGACACAAGCTTGCTGAATGGATACAAAAACAAGACCCATATATATGCTGTCTACAAGAGACCCACTTCAGACCTAGGGACACATACAGACTGAAAGTGAGGGGATGGAAAAAGATATTCCATGCAAATGGAAATCAAAAGAAAGCTGGAGTAGCAATACTCATATCAGATAAAATAGACATTAAAATAAAGAATGATACCTGAGACTAGGAAGGACAATACATATTGATCAAGGGATCATTCCAAGAAGAAGATATAACAATTATAAATATATATGCAACCAACATAGGAGTACCGCAATACATAAGGCAATTGCTAACAGCTCTAAAAGAGGAAATCGACAGTACCACAATAATAGTGGGGGACTTTAACACCTCACTTTCACAAATGGGCAGATCATCCAAACAGAAAGTTAATAAGGAAACAGAAGCTTTAAATGACACAATAAACCAGATAGTTTTAATTAATATTTATAGAGCATTCATAATAAAACAGCAGATTACACTTGCTTCTCAAGTGCACACGGAACATTCTCCAGGGTAGATCACATCCTGGGTCACAAATCAAACCTCAGTAAATTTAAGAAAATTGAAATCATATCAAGCATCTTTTCTGACAACAACGCTATGAGATTAGAAATGAATTACAGTGATAAAAACATAAAAAACACAAACACATGGAGGCTAAACAATACATTACTAAAAAACCAAGAGATCACTGAAGAAATCAAGGAGGAAATCAAAAGACACCTAGAGACAAATTACAATGAAAACATGACGACCCAAAACCTATGGGATACAGCAAAAGCAGTTCTAAGAGGGAAGTTTATAGCAAGACAAGCCTACCTCAAGAAACAAAAAAATCTCAAATAAACAATTAAACCTTATACCTAAAGGAACTAAAGAATGAAGAACAAACCACACCCAAAGTTAGGAGAAGGAAAGAAATCATAAAGATCAGAGCAGAAATAAATGAAATAGAAACAAAACAATAGCAAGGATCAATAAAACTAAAAGGTGGTTCTTTGAGAAGATAAATAAAATTGATAAACCATTAGCCAGACTCATCAAAAAAAAGAGGCAGAGGACTCAATTCAATAAAATTAGAAATGAAAAAGGAGAAGTTACAACAGACACAGCAGTAATACAAAGCATCCTAAGAGGCTACTACAAGAACCTCTATGCCAATAAAATGGACAACCTGGAAGAAATGCACAAAATCTTAGAAAGATATAACCTTCCAAGACTGAACCAGGAAGAAATGGAAAATATGAACAGACAAATCACAAGTAATGAAATTGAAGCTGTGATTAAAAATTATCCAGCAAACAAAAGTCCGGGACCAGATGGCTTCACAGTTTAATTGTATCAAACATTTAGAGAAGAGCTAACACCCATCCTTCTTAAAATCTTCCAAAAAATTGCAGAGGAAGGAACACTCCCAAACTTATTCTATGAGGCCACCATCACCCTGATACCAAAACCAGACAAAGATACTACAAAAAAAGAGAATTACAGACCAATATCACTGATGAGTATAGATGCAAAAATCCTCAACAAAATAGTAGCAAACAGAATCCAACAACACATTAAAAGGATCATACACTATGACCAAGTGGGATTTATCCTAGGGATGCAAGGATTCTTCAATATATGAAAATCAATCAATGTGATACACCATATTAACGAATTGAAGAATAAAAACCATATGATCATCTCAATAGATGCAGAAAAAGCTTTTGACAAAAATCAACACCAATTTATGATAAAAACTCTCCAGAAAGTGGGCTTAGAGGTAACCTACCTCAACACAGTAAAGGCCATATAGGACAAACCCACAGAAAACATCATTCTGAATGCTGAAAACCTGAAAGCATTTCCTCTAAGATAAGGAACAAGACAAAGCTGTCCACTCTCACCACTATTATTCAACATAGTTTGGGAAGTCCTAGCCATGGCAGTCAGAGACAAAAAAGAAATAAAAGGAATACAAATTGGAAAAGAAGTAAAACTGTCATTGTTTGCAGATGACATGATACTATACATAGAAAATCCAAAAGATGCCACCAGAAAACTACTAGAGCTAATCAATGAATTTGGTAAACTTGCAGGATACAAAATTAATGCACAGAAATCTCTGGCATTCCTATACACTAATGATGAAAAATCTGAAAGAGAAATTAAGGAAACACTCCCATTTACCATTGCAACAAAAAGAATAAAATACCTAGGAATAAACCTACCTAGGGAGAGAAGAAACCTGTATGCAGAAAACTATAAGGCACTGATGAAAGAAATTAATGATACCAACAGATGGAGAGATATACCATGTTCTTGGGTTGGAAGAATCAATATTGTGAAAATGACTATACTACCCAAAGCAATCTACAGATTCAATGCAATCCTTAACAAATTACCAATGGCATTTTTTACAGAACTAGAACAAAAACTCTTAAAATTTGTATGGAGACACAAAAGACCCCGAATAGCCAAAGCAGTCTTGAGGGGAAAAAACGGAGCTGGACCAATCAGGCTCCCTGACTTCAGACTATACTACAAAGTGACAGTAATCAAGACAATATGGTACTAGCACAGAAAGAGAAATATAGATCAATGGAACAGGATAGAAAGCCCAGAGATAAATCCATGAACCTGTGTTCAACTAATGTATGACAAAGGAGGCAAGGATATACAGTGGAGAAAAGACAGTCTCTTCAACAAGTGGTGCTGGAAAAACTGGACAGCTATATGTAAAGGAATGAAAGTAAACACTCCCTATCACCCCACACAAAAATAAACTCAAAATGGATTAGAGACCTAAATGTAAGACCGGGCACTATAAAACTCTTAGAGGAAAACATAGGAAGAACACTCTTTGACATAAATCGCAGCAAGATAATTTTTGATCCACCTGCAAGAGTAATGGAAATGAAAACAAAAATAAAGAAATGGGACCTAATGAAATTTAAAAGCTTTTGCACAGCAAAGGAAACCATAAACAAGACAAAAAGACAACCCTCAGAATGGGAGAAAATATTTGCGAACGAATCAATGGACCAAGGCTTAATCTCCAAAATATATAAACAGCTCATACAGCTCAATATTAAAAAAACAAACAACCCAATCTAAAAATGGGCAGAAGACCTAAATAGACATTTCTCCATAGAAGACATACAGATGGCCAAGAAGCAGATGAAAAGGTGCTCAGCATCACTAATTATTAGAGGAATGCAAATCAAAACTACAATGAGGTATCACCTCACACCAGTTAGAATGGGCATCATCAGAAAATCTACAAATGACAAATGCTGGAGAGGGTGTGGAGAAAAGGGAACCCTCTTGCACTGTTGGTGGGAATGTAAATTGATACAGCCACTATGGAGAACAGTATGGGGGTTCCTTAAAAATCTAAAAATAGAATTACCATATGATCCAGCAATCCCCCTACTGGGCATATACCCAGAGAAAACCATAATTCAAAAAGACACATGCACCCCGAAGTTCATTGCAGCACTATTTACAATACTCAGGTCATGGAAGCAGCCTAAATTCCCATCAACAGATGAATGGATAAAGAAGATATGGTTCATATATACAATGGAATATTACTCAGCCATAGAACGGAACGAAATTGGGTCATTCGTAGAAACGTGGATGGATCTAGAGACTGTCATACAGAGTGAAGTAAGTCAGAAAGAGAAAAACAAATATCGTATATTGACGCATATATGTGGAACCTAGAAAATGGTACAGATGAACCGGTTTGCAGAGCAGAAATTGAGACACAGAAGTTGAGACAAAACGTATGAACATCAGGGGGGAAGGGGTGGGGGTTGCGATGGGGGTGTGATGAATTGGGAGTTTGGGATTGACCTGTATACACTGATTTGTATTAAATGGATGACTAATAAGAAAATAAATAAACATTAAAAATTTTTAAAGTTAGTTCAGTAAGTGCTTTAGCTAAATTTACCTTTCTTTAAAAAATTAGTCAGGGATATTCCTTGATGGTCCAGTGGTTAGGGCTCCATTCTTCCACTGCATGGGGCAGGGGTTATATCCCTGGTCAGTGAACTAAAATCCTGCATGCTGGATGACGTGGCCAAAGAGAAAAAAAACAGAAATACCAACTAAAGTAAAAGGACCCTGAGTTGGGTTTTTTTGGCCTCTGCTTGAAGCTTTAGCACTTACAAGTTCTATGATTGAAAAAGTTGCTTAATCTCTTTGAGCACTGTTTGTTTGTTTTCTTCATTATTTGATAGTGTATCATATGTTCAGATAAGACAGGAAAGAGCTCTGGAGTTATAAAACAGTTATGTGTTTAGGTATGGGAGTAAGGGTCAGGCAGTGGTAGTGGGAAATTATATAGTTCCTCAATAAGGACCTGCTCTGTTGCTAACAAGTCGATTTCCTTAGTAGAAAGCAAGACACATGAAGGCAGATTTGGCCTAGAAACAGTTGAATGGAACACACCTAAGTTCAGAAATTTTGTCATGGTGAATGTATGAAATATATCTGTACTCTCCAAAACCCAGATGGGCCAACCAATGATTGTACATCAATAAGATATTCCAATTGGTTTAACTTAGATGAGATCTAGGTGTAGTGGCAAGCTTTGAAATGTAGCTGAGAGAACTATTATCTAGCTCCACCGGCATAGGCAGTTAGCTTCCTATGCTTTTGTTTTTGTTGTTTTTAGTTCTTAAGGGTTTGTTTTTTATAGGTTGACTTAAATTGTTTTCAATATAATTCTTCCCTGTAATAAGTTAAAACAACATATTAATTTGCAAAGCTTCCCTGAAGTCCTCTCCTCAATTCCAGATATAACTACTCTTAAAGGTTTATTCTCTAGACCTTTCTTATTTTTTTATTTGGCTCTTGAAAAAGCCTTATTATTTGTGGTATACACTGATAATTACCTACTAAAATTGTTAAAGACAGTACTTGGTATAGGCAGATTAAAACGTCATCACTCCATCATTATCCATTTTCTTTCTTATTATCTACAGAACTCCTACTTAACCCAGGATCGTAAAATCTCTAGTTCAGACAACTGGACTTCCCAGGTTCCCTTGTAGTTACCATTGGCTATGACCCAATTCTGGTCGAGGAGATATACGTGGGCCTTTTATTGGCTGGGGATCCCAGTAAAACTGTAGTTTTTCTGATGAAAAAGTCCAAGACTCAATTGGCATGTGTCTTTTGCCACTCCTCCTTTTCCCTCTTCCTGCAGCCATTTAATAAGCACTATAACGGAAGTTTGGATCATTAATGATGTTGTAAAGCTGCCACAACAGTTCTTGATAGCCATATCCAGGATTCTTGTTAAATGAGAAAAAGAAACTTTTGTATTTTTGCATGTTATTTGGATGTTCTGGTACATAAAGCTTAGCACTATTAGCTGATATAAAAACCATTTCCTTTTGTGCGGCTTGCAAAGTTATGGAGACTCCTCACATGGAACCGACATATATTTTGACTGTGAGGGCCTAGATTTGATCCTTACAGGGAAGATTGTATATCTCCTGAACTATTTGTACAATGACAAATCTATATGGCAAGAAAGGAAGGGGCTGACAGGGAGACGTTGCTTTGGGATCTATGTAAACTGATGGGAGATTCCTGAAATATGGCCACATTTCTGATCATAGACAAATCTGTGGAGGAAAGGAAGGGTGCCTTTGCTACCTCACTCACCTCACAACAGAGCTAGTCCTTAGGGTACAGTACCAAGATAAAGTAATGTGACAAACAAATTCATTCCAGAGTTCTACTGATGACTAAGTTTTCTTTTCCCCTTCTGGGAAAGTATTTCTAGGAAAGATATGGTTTAATCCATTGATATGAATTTCTCCTGGTAAAAGTGTAGAGGTCTGTGGCACCAAATGGAAGGGCTATTCTACTGATAGATCAGAGGACATTTTTGTGGTGGCTAAACTCACCCAGCAGTCATGATGTCTTAATCTGCCTATACCTAGTACTGTCTTTAACAATGGAAGGAAAAAAGAATTTTACTTTATTTTTGTTGACCTGGTGGTCACTTTTGTGAATTTTTAAGGACTAAAACATATTTGCTAACAAGTGTCTTCCGTTCAGCCTTCTAGTTTTTCCAGCCTTCATTTTGTGATAAATGAACTTAAATTCTGGAGGCTTATGGTTTCTAATCTCTGCTAGACCCTCAGCATTGCTTGGTAATTATACTTGTCCCTAGTCAACCTAATGATACTTTATAAGGCTGTTCCAAACTTTAATCACTATTTTCTATGACCCTATATCATGTTTTCTTCCTTGCCTCATACTACCTAATTTCAAAATATGTTACAAAGCTACAGTAATTGGAGCAATATGGTAGTGGTATAAAGACCAATGGGATAGAATAGGGAGTCAAGAAATAAATCTTACACTTACAGCCAACTGATTTCTGCCAAGGGTGCCAAGAACACACAAAGGGAAAAGGATGATCTATTCAACAAATGATGCTGGGGAAACTGTATATCTACATGCAGAAGAATGAAGTTGGACCCTTATCTCCCCCATATCCAAAAAAAAAAATAAACTCAAAATGAATTAAATATTTAAACATAAAACTTGGAACCATAAAACTACCAGAATAAAACATAGGCAAAAGCACCTTGATACTTGTCTGGGCATTTAAAAAAAATATGACCCCAAAAGCATATACAGCAAAAGCAAAAATAGACATGTAAGATTGCATCAAACTAAGAAGTTGTATATAGCAAAGGAAATAATCAACAGAGTGAAAAGGCAAACTACAGATTGGGAGAAAATATTTGCAACCCAAATATCTGATAAGTGGTTACTATCCAAAGTATATAAAGAACTGAACTCAATAACAAAAACAAAATTAAAAATCCACAACCAAATAACCCTATTTAAAAATGAACAAAGAAACTGAATATATGTTTCTCAGAAAATAAAAAGATACCAATGGCCATCAGGAATACGAAAAAGTACTAAACACAACTATTATCAGGAAAATACAAATCAAAACCACAATATTATCTTGCACATGTTAAAATGGCTATTATCAAAAATACAAACAATAACAAATGTTGGCCAGGATATGGAGAAATTGAGACCTTTGTACACTCTTGGTTGTAATGTAAACTGGTACAGTCATTATAGAAAACTGGAGAGTTTCTTCAAAAAATTAAAAATACAACTACCATATGTTCCAGCAATCTCACTTCTAGGTATTTATCCAAAATAATTGATATCAGGATCTTGAAGAGATATCTGTACTCCCACGTACATCACAGCAATGTGTACAATAGTCAAGATGTGAAAACCATCTAAATGCCCACTGAAAGATGAATGAGCAAATAAAATTGGTATATGCATGTAATGGAATACTATTCAGATTTTTAAAGAAGGAAATTCTGCTATATATGATAATATGGATGAACCTGGAGGACATTATGCTAAATGAAATCAGCCAGACTCAGAAAGACAAATACTGCATGATATCACTTATATGTGGAATCTTTAAAAAAGTCAAACTTATAGAAGCAGAGAGCTGAATTTTGGTCGCAGTTAGCTGAGGGGAGCATAAAATTGGGAGCTTTTGGTCAAAGAGTACAAAGTTTAATTTATGCAGGATAATAATTTCTGGTGATCTAATGTATAGCATGGTGGCTGTAGTTAATAATACTCTTGTATATTTGGAATTTGCTAAGAGAGTTACTTTTATGTGTTCTCATCACAACAACAAAAAAATAGTAACTATGTGACATGGTAGATATAGATTAATTAGCTTGAGTGTGATGATCATTTCACAATGTATAGGTATATCAAAACATCACACTGTACACCTTAAATATATACAGTTTTTATGTATAAATTATACCTCACTAAAACTAGGGGAAGGAGAAGAAAATGAAACCCATGTTGACCAAGGTTAGCAACCCCAAATCTAGATGCTGTTGATTAGAGAAACTATATATGAAGATCCTTTTTAATTTATTTTAAAAATCTCTATAAACTTCAGAAAAACAAACAACACGAAAGCATTACTTTATCATCAAAATCCATTGCTATATTTTACAGCAGGGATTGGCAAAAAATTTTTTTGTAAAGAGTCAGATAGTAAATATTTTCAACTTTTGGGCTGCATGGTCTCTTCCATTGTAGCTGGAAAACAGTCAGAGACAATATGCAAATTAATAGGTATGGCTGTGTTCCGATAAGACAGTAAAATAAGACAGTAAAATTTGAATTTCATGTAACTCTTACATGTCACAAAATATTCTCTTTAAAAATGCTATTGCAATAAGCCTCAAAATGATGCAGCTTGAAAATTACTTTCTTAGCTTAAAATAAAGATCTATACAACTTTTTCTAGATGTATGTAATTAACATTATTTTATTCAGTAATTGAGTAATTTTAAAAGAAAGTGAAACTTTTAGACATGCAAAATGAACTTTTCAGAAGAACGGAAAAATGATGGATCAATAGCTATGATATAATTTCTCAAATGAGTTTTTTATTTATAGGAATGTATTGACCATTTCTTCTTTAATTCTTTATTGTACATGCATCTTTTGAATTGTTCTTCAAGGCAGAGGCTCTATCTTATCCAGGTTTTGGTATTCACCACCTGTCTGAGTCCCTGGTGCATAGTAGGCCCTTAAAATATACTGGTTGAATTGAACAAAACTAATAAAATTAATCCAGTTTATGGCTATACTTCTGAAATTTAATTTTTTGTGGAAATATAAAAATTTATTTATATGTATGGAGTTTAAAAAATGTTCCACTTGGAATTCTGAAAATAAAAGTATCTAATTTTGAATTAGAACAAATTAGTTGTTTTACCAAAAAAACTCCAAATTAAATAGAATAAAATAATAGAAACCAAAATCTTATGCCTAATAAGGTAAAAATCAAGCCATGGTTAAAATACAGGAGGATTTCCAAGTAGGAACGCCACCAAGGTAGGTAGACGTTGAGGTAGGAATCTGCTTAGTGTGTTCAAAGACCAGAAAGAAGGCCACAGTAGTTGAAGTGGAGTGAGTGAAGAGAGGAATGGTTGGAAATTTGTTTGGAGAGATACCCAGGGTCTTAATCACATAGGGCCATGTCAAGGTCTTGACATTTCATTCTAAAAGTTATGGGAAGGCATTTGAAAGGCTTCAGCAGTGGAGTGGCATGGTCAGATTTATGTTTTAAATGGAACATGTTGGCTGTTGTGTGGATGCTGGAGAAACAAGAATGGGAAAAGGGAAAACAGTAAAGAGGCTAGTGTTATAGTCCAGACCAGAAATAATGGTGACCTGGAATAGGGTGGAAGTATTGGAGTTGGTGAAACGTGTTTGGATGCAGCATCGATTTCAGAGAGACAGTGGATTGTGTTTGATGGTGGACTATATGTGAAATATGAGAAAGAGGAAAGTCAAGGATACTGCCAAGGATTTTTCCATGAACAACTAGGTGAATGGTTGTCTCATGTAGTAAGATGAGAACCATTGTAGTATTGACAAATTTTGGAGGCAGGGGTTAAAAGTTCTGTTTTGTATGTATTATATTTCATATTCCTATTAGACATCCAAGTGGATATATAGGGTAAGTAGTTGGATATGAGAATCTGGATTTCAGAGGTGAGATTAAAGCTGATGATACATATTTGGCAGATTCAGGCAAAGCTACCTATCAGCTCCATTTTCTTCCCTCTTTCCTTGAAGATATTCATTACTCTGAGGCTGGTGTGTATCCTTCCTCTAAATGTTTTTTTATTGATTTGCTTTTCTTTTTTTTATATAGCCATATCTGTATATGGTACTATATTGAATGCTTTCAAAATGGGAAGACATGATGTATACATGTATATATATATTTTTCAAATTTCTTTTGCAGCTCAATTTTGTTTTTGAGATTTACTTAGTTGATCCAAGCATCTACAGTTCATTAACTGTTCAATTTACTGTATGACTAAATAAGATTTTAATTAGCATTCCTTTTCTGAAAAAGTTAGTTTCTGATTTTTCTTAATGCAATCAATGTGGCAATGAACATCGTTGTACATGTTTTTTTCATGTACCCATGTGCAAAAGTTTCTCTTGGGAAGATAAATAGAAATGCAATTGCTGGAAACTAGGATATTCACATATTCAGGTTTACAAGATGTTTTCAGATTTATCTTGAAAGCAGTGTACCAACTTACACTATGGCAGGACTCTAGAGTTCCTTCTCTCAATATCTGAAATTAGAGTAAATGTGATTATGTATGACGTTTACATTATTTTTTGTTAGATACATTTCATCTGGTTAAGAAAGTCTCCATAGATTTCTGATTTTCATAGATATTTTATCAAGAATTGATGTAGAATTTTATCAACTGCTCTTTGTGAATCTGTTGAAATTGTCACTTTTTTGTTCTTTTAATCTGTTAATATGGCAACTTGCATTATTAGACTTTCTAATGTTTTTCATGCTTGCATTTTGGGATAAATTCTGCTCGATATCCATTTACCTGTCTATTTACTTATCCATCCACTCATCCATATAACATATTTAATTAAATATCTTCAGGTAGGTATCAGGTTTATGTTGTTACACAGGTTTCCCTCCTATTCTATTATCTGGAACACAGGGTTTAATATTAGGGATTATCCATTATTTAGTGGACTTACCTGAAAAAAATGTATTGGCCTGATACCTTATGTAAAAGTTATTAGTATTCTTATATGACTTATAAACTTTTAAGTGTATCTTCTAATATGTTCTTTTCATTTTTAATGAAATGCTTATTTTTGCCTTCTTTCTTTTATTCTTGATCAATTTTGCCAGAGATTTGTCTAAGTTAATAGCTTTATCCAATGAAGCAGTTTTTGGTTTTGTCAATCCTCTCTATGATTTCTTTGCTTTTCTATTTCATTAATTTCAGCTTTATTTGTTATTTACTTATTTTTTCTTTGGGTTTATTTTTTAAAAATTAAGTTGAATTGTTAGCTCACCAATATTATATTTTTGTAATATTTGATATATTAATACATATTCAAATATACATGTTTATAAAGCATATATAATATTTATAAGAATATTTGAAATGTGTATGTGAATTATGAAGCATAACAATAATAAAATGAACATCTGTGGATACACTATCCAAACAAATAAGTAGAAATAATCAATAATGTTAAAAATAAGTTCTAACCTGTTTTATCTCAATAACTCATTACATATATATTAGGAAATATTTCAAACATGCAGGCAAAGATATAGATTCATCTATTCTTTTTGCCAGCTTTATTGAGATATAATTGGCATATAACCTTGTGTAAGTTTAAGGTGTACAACGTGATGATTTGACACAAGTATGTATTGTGAAATGTTTATTAAAATAAAGTTACTTGGGGCTTCCCTGGTGGCGCAGTGGTTGAGAGTCCGCCTGCCGATGCGGGGAACGTGGGTTCGTGCCCCGGTCTGGGGGGATCCCGCATGCCGCGGAGCGGCTGGGCCCGTGAGCCGTGGCCGCTGAGCCTGCGCGTCCGGAGCCTGTGCTCCTCAACGGGAGAGGCCACAACATGAGAGGCCCGCGTACCGCAAAAAAAAAAATAAATAAAATAAATAAATAAATAAAAATAAAGTTACTTAACATATCCTCCACCTCACTAAATTACCATTTTTATTGTTGTTATGGTGAGAACATTAAAGGACTACTCTCACAGCAACTTTCAAGTATACAATACAGTATTATTAACTATAGTCACCATGGGGTTCCTTAGATCCCCAGAACTTATTCATTGTATAACTGAAAGTTTGTAACTTTTGACCAGTATCTCCCCATTTCCCTCCTCCCTCAGTCCCTGGAAACCATCATTCTACTCTCTTTCTATGAGTTTGATGTTTATAGATTCCACACATAAGTGAGGTCATACAGTATTTGTCTTTGTCTATCTGACTTATTTCACTTAGTGTAATGCCCTCAATGTCCATCCAGGTTGTCACAAATGATAACATAGATTCCACATAGCTCCTTTTTCAAATATTAGTTGATCATACATGTGTGGGTTTATTTCTGTGTTCTTAATTCTCTTCCTTTGGTCTATGTTGACTGTTTTTATACCAGTACCATACTGTTTTGATTTCTACAACTTTGTAATATAGTTTGAAATCAGGAAGCATGATGCCTTCAGTTTTGTTCTTTCTCAAGATTGCTTTGGCTATTCAAGAACTTTTGTGATCCCATAGAAATTTTAGGATATTTTGTCTATTTCCATAACAAATGCCATTGGAATTTTGATAGAGATTGCACTGACTCTATAGATGGTTTTGGGTAGTATGGACATTTTAACAATATTACAATATTAACCCTTCCAGTCTGTGAATATGGGATACCTTTTCATTTATTTGCAACTTCTTTTTTTTTCTTTTTTTTTTCTTTTTTTGTCGTGAATGGGCCTCTCACTGTTGTGGCCTCTCCTGTTGCGGAGAACAGGCTCCAGATGCGCAGACCCAGCAGCCATGGCTCATGGGCACAGCCACTCCATGGCATGTGGGATCTTCCCAGACCAGGGCACAAACCCGTGTCCCCTGCATCGGCAGGCAGACTCTCAACCACTGCGCCACCAGGGAAGCCCTATTTGCAACTTCTTAAACTTCTTTCATCAATGTCTTATAGTTTTCAGTGTATATATCTTTCATTTCCTTGGTTATATTTATTCCTAAGTATTTTATTGTTTTTGATGCTACTGTAAATGGGATTCTTTATTTCATTTTCAGATATTTCATTATTTGCATATAGAAATAAAAGTGAGTTTTTATATTGATTTTGTATCCTAAAATGTTATTAAATTTATTTGTTATTTCTAACAGTCTTTTGGTGGAGACTAGGATTTTCTATGTACAAAAGGCTGGGGAGGCCTGTCACTCACCCTGTTCTCCCTTTCTTGGGAAGGGGAATGCTTTCTACCTGGGAGATTCCCTCTTGGCATTGAGCAGTGCTGGCCTGGGAGGTGGGATGATGCAGGTAAAATCGAGCTCTCCTTTCTTCCCATTTTGTGTGGTTATTTTCAGGGTTTTTTTTCCACTGTGTTGCTGAAGTTTCTTAAAGTGGACTCCTGAGTTCTCCCAGAGCTGTTTTTGTTTGTGAATAGCTCTCTAACTGTTGATCTTTGTGGAAGGATAAAAGCTGGGGTCTGCTGCTTCACCAGCTTGGTGACATCACTCCCTCTATCCTGTTTAAAATGTACCCAAGTTTCATTCAGGTACAGTGAGGCCAACAGATTAGGAGATGATTCCCATTGAAAAATATCATTTATTATTCACAATTCCCAAGAGGAGGGGAGCATGCCATGCCACATAGAGTCACAAGAGAGAACACTGGGGTCAGTCATAGACAGAGAAAGAGAGTGAGGAGAACTGTGGGAAAGCCTTTATTGTGGTTTTCTTGGTAAGGAGTGGGCAAGGCTATATAAGTGGGCTGACCAGATTTAGGATTGGCTAGCTTGATAATTTCAGTGTGCTCAGAGGTCTAATAGGAGCTGCCCCTAGTCCTCTGATGCCTGACCCTAGGGTGATTAGGGCAGGAGGTTAGTGTCTTACAATTGCTAGTACACAATAAAGAAGGTGTTTGGGGTGTATGGGCTCTGGATTGGTTAGTTTGCTCATGAAAGCTATGCTCACTGTATAGTTGCCTCTACCTGTAGAAATCAACAAGATCCCATGATGACAAAATATCAGATGGAGAAACTAAAAAACATGTTTAATTCATATACCTACCAAACTCTCCTTTTTGTTTTTATTATTACTTTATCTTTTATGATATATATACTAAGATACAAGATAAGATACTAAGATACAAGATGTATATACTAAGATAAGATTTGTATAAAGTTCAAACAATGAAACTAGTCAATATATCATTTAGGTACATATACATATGTAACAAAGATTTAAAATCTCATTCATTTTTTAATTAAAAACATTTTTCTAATGCATACATTTAAGTCCATTTATTTCTGATTACAGCCAGAGCTGTACCTCAATTTTTCCCATTTTGTCTTTAATGAAATTCAGATAGGAATATTTTTATATTTGTATAATTTCCACTTGGCACATGAGTTATTTAGAAGTTTTCCTTTTTTTCTGAAGGTAATATGTGTATTTGATTGTATATTTTTGTTTAATAATTTAAGGAAATTCATCTTCATTCCTAGATTCTTTGGTATTTATTGACTTTTATATATTTGTATTATATTATTATATCTCAAGCTCTTCTTGCTAAGTTCAATTTTCCTTTTTGCTAAAGTTAAAGCTATCTGTTAATAGCTCTTTTTACAAGGATTTATGAACTAAATGCAAGGATTTCTAAACTTAGTTAAACTAAGTCTTTTTTTTTAAATGACTATTTTACTCTCACTTTTGAATGGTAGTTTAGCTGGTTGTGGCCTTCTAGGTTGACAACTGTTTTTCTTCAGCATTCTAAAGATATAATTCCAGTGTTTAGGTAATCTCTGTTACTGCCAAAAATTTACTCTCATTCTAGTTATTGTTTCTTAATAGGTAACCTCTTCCCCCTCCCTTTTTGCAGTTTGGTTTTTCTCTTTTGATTTTAGTTAGTGTTCTGAAGTTTCACTAAATTTTACTTAATAATAATAGTTGCTATTATTGTTGTTGTTTAGGAGTTGACACACTTCAATTTGAAGATTCATTTCTTAAAACATTTCCAGAAATTTCTAACCATTGCCATTTTGGATATCTTCTCTTTCCCATTTTTTAAAAGTGTTTTCCTTCTGGAACTTTTAATAAAAATATTGTATGTTCTCTAAGTCTGTGAATCTGTTTCTGTTTTATAAATAAGTTCATTTGTATCATTTTTTTTAAAGATTTTACATATAAGCAATATCATATGATATTTGTCTTTCTTTGTCTTACTTCACTTAGTATGATAATTTCCAGGTCCATCTATGTTGCTTCAGATGACATTATTTTATTCTTTTTAATGGCTGAGTAATATCCCATTGTATATATGTACCACATCTTCTTTATCCATTCATCTGTTGATGTATAGCACAGGGAATGCTGCTTAACATTCTGTAATAACCTAAACGGGAAAATAATTTGAAAATGAATAGATATATGTATGTGTATAACTGAATCACTCTACTGTACACCTGAAAGTAACACACATTGTTAATCAACTACACTCCAACAAAAAATAAAAAGTTAGAAAAATATTATATGTTTTCCTTCTATATGCCATATATTTTAAATTCTCTTTCAAGTTTCTTTTTTTTTTTTTTTAACATCTTTATTGGGGTATAATTGCTTTACAATGGTGTGTTAGTTTCTGCTTTATAACAGAGTGAGTCAGTTATACATATATATATGTTCCCATATCCCTTCCCTCTTTGTCTCCCTCCCTCCCCCCCTCCCTATCCCCCCCCTCCAGACAGCCACAAAGAACCGAGCCGGTTTCCCTGTGCCATGCGGCTTCTTCCCACTGGCTATCTACCTTACGTTTGTTAGTATATATATGTCCATGTCTCTCTCTCGCCCTAACACACCTCACCCTTCCCCTCCCCATATCCTCAAGTCTCCTATCTCTTTACCTCTCAGTATTGCATTTTGGTGATTTTTTTAAAAAAATTATTTTCCAGGGCTTCCCTGGTGGCGCAGTGGTTGAGAGTCCGCCTGCCGATGCAGGGGACGCTCTGACTTACTTCACTCCGTATGACAGACTCTAGATCTATCCACCTCATTACAAATAGCTCAATTTCGTTTCTTTTTATGGCTGAGTAATATTCCATTGTATATATGTGCCACATCTTCTTTATCCATTCATCCGACGAAAAAAATTATTTTCCAGCTTTAAAATTTCTCTTTAGCTTTGTCTAATTTTCTATTTATCCATCTATTGGCTTTTTTTAAAAATTACAATGACAGTAATTTTTAATTTCTAAAAGTTCTATGTGGATCTGTTACCAATCTATCTGCTCTTGTTTTTCTTTTTCTTATTGTATTCTTTTCTCTCTTTTTAGCTTGCATGTTTTTTCTCTCTTTTAACTTTTAATCATATTTATTTCATAATTTATCTATGTTCTATTTGCTTAATGTATTTATAATCTAATTCTCCTGTATTCTGGAACCATCACAGTGGGCCATTCTTTTCATGTGTTTCTTTATTTTTTTTTTATAGTGAGCTATATTTGGAAAGATTTTTTTTCATCGTTGGTGTCCATGTACTCTGAATTTTAGAAAAGTCTTGGAAAGCAGATTTACATTTGCATATTACAAATATCTCAGGAATTTCATTGATCTTGGTACAAAATTTATATTAATTTCCCCACTTTATATTCCTTACAGAACATACTTATTTTAAAATCAGACTATCTATCTCACATACATGGTATTTTGATTTCTCACAAGTATTTTTTTTAATCCAAAGTCTCATATATAAACAGATTATCTTGTTACTTCCATGTACATATGAGTGGAGTCTCGATTTTCCCTGTTCCAGCTTTATTCAGTGATTTTGCTTAAAATTCCCTATCTTAAGAGCCCCATGTATGGAGATTACAATGTTATTTCCTAACTGTTAGGGTGTATATTTGTGTATTGGGACTCAACATACATACTAAGACAATAGCTCACTATTCCTACAACTTAGTTTCTGCCACCTGGGAATTTCCCTTTCTTTTTTGAGTTTCCCATGTAAACTTATTTTGTGATAATTCATACAACATTTCTAGATATGTAAAGGGAAGTTCTTGTTAGTTCAGTGTGTAGGTTGCCACCTATTCATTCTTTGACCTATTGCAATTTGGTTTCCACTGCCACCACTGCACTGAAATTATTTCACAGTTCTTAATTTCTGTGACTTCATGCTCTCATCTCTGTTATTTGACATTATTGACCCTGAGATCTTTGAATTTTTTTTCCTGTTTTTTCTTGAATTCTGTAAAGCCTCTCTTATTTCTTTGACTTGGTTTAGAAGCTCCATCAGTCTTTTTTACCTGCTCCTTTTCCTTTTTTTTTTTTTTTTTTTTTTTTTAGTACACAGGCTTCTCACTGTTGTGGCCTCTCCCGTTGCAGAGCACAGGGTCAGGACATGCAGGCTCAGCAGCCATGGCTCACGGGCCAGGCGCTCCGTGGCATGTGGGATCCTCCCAGAATGGGACACAAACCCGTGTCTCCTGCATTGGCAGGAGGACTCTCAACCACTGCACCACCAGGGAAGCCCTCCTTTTCCTTTTTAAAAAGAAATTTTAATAGAAATGTTTAAAATATTTAAAACGTGTATAAAAAATAATACAATGGGGCCTGGAGGAAGATGGCAGAGCAGAAGGATGTGCTCTCACTCCCTCTTGTGAGAGCACTAGGATCACAACTAGCTGCTGGACAATCATCAACAGGAGGACACTGGAACTCACCAAAAAAGATACCCCACGTCCAAGGACAAAGGAGAAGCCACAGTGAGATGGTAGGAGGGGTGAAAACACAGTAAAATCAAGTCCAATAACTGCTGGGTGGGTGACTCACAGACTGGAGAACACTTATACCACAGAAGTTCACCCACTGGAGTGATGGATCTGAGCCCCACATCAGGCTTCCCAACCTGGGGGTCTGGCAAAGGGAGGAAGAATTCCTAGAGAATCAGACTTTGAAGGCTACTGGGATTTGATTTCAGGACTTCTGCAGGATTGGGGGAAACAGAGACTCCACTTTTGGAAGGCACACACAAAGAGGTGTGCTCACTGGGACTCAGGGGAAGGAGCAGTGACCCCAGGGGAGACTGAACCAGACCTTCCTGCTAGTGTTGGAGGGTCTCCTGTGGAGGCGGGGGGTGGCTGTGGTTTATTGTGGGGACAAGGACACTGGCAGCAGAAGTTCTGGGAAGTTCTCCTTGGTGTGAGCCCTCCAAGAGTCCACCATTAGCCCTACCAAAGAGCCCAGGTAGGCTCCAGTGTTGGGTTGCCTCAGGCCAAACAACCAACAGGAACAGAACCCAGTCCCCCCATCAGCAGTCAAGTGGATTAAAGTTTTACTGAACTCTGTCCACCAGAGAAACAGTCAACTCTACCCACCACCAGTCCCTCCCATTAGGAAACTTGCATAAGCCTCTTAGATAGTCTCATCCACCAGAGGGAAGAGAGCAGAAGCAAGAAGAACAGCTGGTGGAACAAAACCCACATTCACAGAAAGATAGACAAGATGAAAAGGCAGAGGGCTATGTACCAGATGAAGGAACAAGATAAAACCCCAGAGAAACAGCTAAATGAAGTGCAGATAGGCAACCTCCCAGAAAAAGAATTCAGTATAATGATAGTGAAGATGATTTAGGACCTCGGAAAAAGAATGGAGGCAAAGATTGAGAAGGTGCAAGAAATGATTAACAAAAACCTAGAAGAATTAAAGAACAAAATACAGAGATGAACAATACAATAACTGAAATGAAAAATACACTAGAAGGAATCAATAGCAGAATAACTGAGGCAGAAGAATGGATAAGTGACCTGGAAGACAGAATGGTGGAATTCACTGCTGCGGAACAGAATAAAGAAAAAGAATGAAAATAAATGAAGACAGCCTAAGAGACCTCTGGGACAACTTTAAATGCAACAACATTCACATTATAGGGGTCCCAGAAGGAGAAGAGAGAGAGAAAGGACCCGAGAAAATATTTGAAGAGATTATAGTTGAAAACTTCCCTAACATGGGAAAGGAAATAGCCACCCAAGTCCAGGAAGTGCAGCAAGTCCCATACAGGATAAACCCAAGGAGAAACATGCTGAGACACATAGTAATCAACTTGGCAAAAATTAAAGACAAAAGTTATTGAAAGCAGCAAGGGAAAACCCACAAATAACATACAAGGGAACTCTAATAAGGTTAACAGCTGATTTCTCAGCAGAAACTCTACATGCCAGAAGGGAGTGGCATGATATAATTAAAGTGATGAAAGGGAAGAACCTACAGCCAAGATTACTCTACCCAGCAAGGATCATATTCAGATTCAATGGAGAAATAAAAAGCTTTACAGACAAGCAAAACTAAGAGAATTCAGCACCACCAAACCAGCTCTACAACAAATGCTAAAGGAACTTCTCTAAGTGGGAAACAAGAGAAGAAAAGGACCTACAAAAACAAACCCAAAACAATTAAGAAAATGGTAATATGAACATACATATGGATAAATACCCTAAACGTGAATGGATTAAATGCTCCAAACAAGACACAGACTTGCTGAATGGATACAAAAACAAGACCCATATATATGCTGTCTAGAAGAGACCCACTTCAGACCTAGGGACACATTCAGACTGAAAGTGAGGGGATGGAAAAAGATATTCCATGCAAATGGAAAACAAAAGAAAGCTGGAGTAGCAATACTCATATAAGATAAAATAGACTTTAAAATAAAGAATGCTACAAGGGACAAGGAAGGATACTACATGATGATCAGGGGATCAATCGAAGAAGAAGATATAACAATTATAAATATATATGCAACCAACATAGGAGCACCTCAATACATAAGGCAACTGATAACAGCTATAAAAGAGGAAATCGACAGTAATACAGTAATAGTGGGGAACTTCAAACCTCACTTACACCAATGGACAGATCATCCAAAATGAAAATAAATAAAGAAACAGAAGCTTTAAATGACACAATAGACTAGATCGATTTAATTGATATTTATAGGACATTCCATCCTAAAACAGCAGATTACAATTTCTTTTCAAGTGTTTATGGAACATTCTCCAGGATAGATCATATCTTGGGTCACAAATCAGGCCTCAGTAGATTAAAGAAAATTAAAATCATATCAAGCATCTTTTCTGACCACAACGCTATGAGATTAGAAATGAATTACAGGGAAAAAAACGTAAAAAACACATTTACATGGAGGCTAAACAATACATTACTAAATATCCAAGAGATCACTGAACAAATCAAAGAGGAAACCAAAAAATACCTAGAGACAAATGACAATGAAAACACGATGATCCAAAACCTATGGGATGCAGCCAAAGTAGTTCTAAGAGAGAATTTTATAGCTATACAAGCCTAGATCAAGAAACAAGAAAAATCTCAAATAGCCAATCTAACCTTACACCTAAAGGAACTAGAGAAAGAAGAAGAAGAACAACTAAAAAACCCCAAAGTTAGCTGAAGGAAAGAAATCATAAAGATCAGAGAAGAAATAAATAAAATAGAAACAAAGAAAACAATAGCAAAGATAAATAAAACTAAAAGCTGGTTCTTTGGGAATATAAACAAAGTTGATAAACCGTTAGCCAGACTCATCAAGAAAAAGAGGGAGAGGACTCAAATCAATAAAATTAGAAATGGGGCTTCCCTGGTGGTGCAGTGGTTGAGAGTCCGCCTGCCAATGCAGGGGACACGGGTTCGTGCCCTGATCCGGGAAGATCCCACATGCCGCGGAGTGGCTGGGCCTGTGAGCCATAGCTGCTGAGCCTGTGCGACCAGACCCTGTGCTCCACAATGGGAGAGGCCACAACAGTGAGAGGCCCGCATACCGCAAAAAAAAGACAAAAAACAGAACAAAACAAAAAATTAGAAATGAAAAAGGAGAAGTTACAACAGACACTGCAGAAATACAAAGCATCCTAAGAGACTACTACAAGCAACTGTATGCCAATAAAATGGACAACCTGGAAGAAATGGATAAATTCTTAGAAAGGTATAACTTTCCAAGACTGAACCAGGAAGAAATAGAAAACATGAACAGAACAATCACAAGTAATGAAATTGAAAGTGTGATTAAAAATCTTCCCACAAACATAAGTCCAGGATGAGATGGCTTCAAAAGTGAATTCTATCAAACATTTAGAGAAGAGCTAACACCCATCCTTTTCAAACTCTTCCAAAATATTACAGAGGAAGGAACACTCCCAAACTCATTCTATGAGGTCAACTTCACCCTGATATCCAAACCAGACAAAGATACTACAAAAAAAGAGAATTACAGACCAATATCACTGATGATGATAGATGCAAAAATCCTCAACAAAATACTAACAAACAGAATCCAACAACACATTAAAAGGATCATACACAATGACCAAGTGGGATTTATCCCAGGGATGCAAGGATTCTTCAATATATGCAAATCAATCAATGTGATACAGCATATTAACAAATTGAAGAATAAAAACCATATGATCATCACAATAGATGGAGAAAATCTTCTGACAAAATTCAACACCCATTTATGATAAAAACTCTCAAGAAAGTAGGCATAGAGGGAAACTACATCAACATAATAGAGGCCATATATGACAAACCAACAGCAAACATCATTCTAAATGGTGAAAAACTGGAAGCATTTCCTCTAAGATCAGGAACAAGACAAGGATGTCCACTCTCACCACCATTATTCAACATAGTTTTGGAAGTCCTAGCCACAGCAATCAGAGAAGAAAAAGAAATAAAAGGAATAGAATTAGGAAAAGAAGAAGGTAAACTCTCACTGTTTGCAGATGACATGATGCTATACATAGAGAATCCTAAAGATGCCACCAGAAAACTACTAGAGCTAATCAATGAATTTGGTAAAGTAGCAGGATAAAAAATTAATACACAAAAATGTCTTGCATTCCTATACACTAATGATGAAAAATCTGAAAGAGAAATGAAGGAAACACTCCCATTTACCATTGCAATAAAAAGAATAAAATATCTAGGAATAAACCTATCTAGGGAGACAAAAGGCCTGTATGAAGAAAACTATAAGACACTAATGAAAGAAATTAAAGATGACACAAATAGATGGAGAGATATACCATGTTCTTGAATTGGAAGAATCAACATTGTGAAAATGAATGTACCACCCAAAGCAATCCACATATTCAATGCAATCCCTATCAAACTACCACTGGCATTTTTCACAGAACTACAACAAAAAATTTCACAGTTTTTATAGAAACACAAAAGACCCCGAATAGCCAAAGCAAACTTGAGAAAGAAAAAGAGAGCTGGAGGAATCAGACGCCCTGACTTCAGACTATACTACAAAGTTACAGTCATCAAGACAGTATGGTACTGGCACAAAAACAGAAAGATAGATCAATGGAATGGGATAGAAAGCCGAGAGATAAACCCATGCACATATGATCAACTTATCTTTGATAAAGGAAGCGAGAATATACAGTGGAGAAAAGACAGCCTCTTCAATATGTGTTGCTGGGGAAACTAGACAGCAACATGGAAAAGAATGAAATTAGAACACTCCCTAACACCATACACAAAAATAAACTCTATATGAATTAAAGACCTAAATGCAAGGTCAGACACTATCATACTCTTAGATGAAAATATAGGCAGAACACCCTATGACATAAATCACAGCAAGATCCTTTTTGACCCACCTCTTAGAGAAATGGAAATAAACAAATGGGACCTAATGAAACTTAAAAGCTTTTGCACAGCAAAGGAAACCATAAACAAGACGAAAAGACAACCCTCAGAATGGGAGAAAATATTTGCCAATGAATCAATGGACAAATGATTAATTTCCAAAATATATAAACAGTTTTTGCAGCTCAATATTAAAAAAGCAAACAACCCAATGCAAAAATGGGCAGAAGACCTAAATAGACATTTCTCCAAAGAAGACATACAGATGGCCAAGAAGCGCATGAAAAGCTGCTCATGCTCACCATCACTAATTATTAGAGAAATGCAAATCAGAACTACAATGAGGTATCACCTCACACCAGTTTGAATGGGCATCATTAGAAAATCTATAAACAACAAATCCTGAGAGGATGTGGAGAAAAGGGAACCCTCTTGCACTGTTGGTGGGAATATAAATTGATATAGCCACTATGGAGGTTCCTTAAAAATCTACAAATATAATTACCATATGATCCAGCAATCCCCCTACTGGGCATATACCCAGAGAAACCATAATTCTAAAAGACACATGCACCCCAAAGTTCATTGCAGCACTATTTACAGTAGCCAGGTCATGGAAGCAACCTAAATGCCCATCAACAGACGAATGGATAAAGAAGATGTGGTACATATATACAATGGAATATTACTCAGCCATAAAACAGAATGAAATTGGGTCATTTGTTGAGACGTGGATGGATCTAGAGACTGTCATACAGAGTGAAGTGAGTCAGAAAGAGAAAAAACAAATATTGTATGTTAATGCACATATGTGGAACCTAGAAAAATGTTAAAGGTGAACTGGTCTGCATGGCAGAAATTGAGACACAGGTGTAGAGAATAAACATATGGACACCAAGCAGGGAAAGTGGTGGGGTGGTGGTGGTGGTGGTGTGATGAACTGGGAGATTGGGATTGACGTGTATACACTGATGTGTGTAAAATGGATGACTAATTGGAGCCTGCTTTATATATATATATATATAATTGAAGTCATCCAAAAAAAATTTAAAAAAAAATAATCATACAATGAATACCAGGATACTCAATATTGAGCTTAAGCCATAGAATGTTACCAAAACATTTGAAACACCATTTGTTCTCTCTTCAGTGTCCTCTCCCTTATTTTCTCCCAGAGGGTGTCACTACTATAAATTGTATGCATTATTACAATACATTTCTTTATATTTTTTTACATATATGCATCTATGAATAATATATAGTATTTTGTGCTTTTAAGATTTCTGTAAATTATTATACTGTACATATGCTGCAACTTGTTTGCTAAATATTATATTTTTGAATTTCATCCATATTGATATCTGTAGTTCTAATATATTAATTTTCACTGCTAGATAATACAGTGCTTTATGAATATGTCATAATTTATTTAGAGTTGATCATAGTGGCCTTAGTCCTGTGTTGTTTTTAGCTTACATATACCTATTTAAGTGGACTTATGGGTAATACTTAGTTTTAAATAAATTCAACTTCACAAAATGGAAAAGTATCTTAACAACATTCTTGTGAAAAAAATCTTAGAGTTAACACAGTACCAATAATGTAAGCTTAAATGAACAAACAGAACATTGCAGAGCTTATAATTCTATTCCTAGTAAAAACTTTTTGTCAGCTAAAGAGCAATGTAAAAATATATAATAATATATATAAACAATATTAAGTATATGAAAACAATCAAATATGAAAAGAAGTTAGGTTTAAATTTTCTACATTATAAAGAAGAGTATTTTAAATATGGTTTACATCTGCTGTTATAAACAAAGAACTTGACTTACGTGTTTATTTTCTTCAGATAGTAGTATAATAGCATATAGTGATAATGATTACCAAGCCATTTAAAAACTAAGCATGCAGAACATTTAAAATGATAATAATTATAGTCATAATAACAATATTTTTTATCATTAAATAATATCATTTTTCTCATTCGTTTTAATTTCTGTTTTTGTCAGTTTTAAGGAACATAATATTTAGTAGTATAGAACATGAATAATTTAGAAATAAATGTACATATTTATTAAGGAAACATGCTCAATTTTTTTTCTGATAAGTGTGATAATCCACCTTGGACAGCAGAAAGCAGGCAGGACATGGCATCCATCTTTGCGACTAGTGGGAGAAGGAGTCTACCATTTATAGGGGGGATTGATGTCAGATTGACTCATCAGTTACCAGGGAAACTAGCAGCTGGGTCAGGCAGCAAGCACGTAGGCAGTTACTAATTAAGCCCTATGATTAAGAGGATTGGCTAGTCTTGTGAGTGAAGCAGGGACTGGTCAAGAAGGGAATGTACAGAGAGCAAGAGAACAGCCATCTTGAATGGCCTGAACATAGAACTTTATTTCTTCAGGTGTTGCTCTTTAATCCAACTTCTCATGGTCTGCCATGTGAACACTTTTCTTTCAAGACTCAGCTCAAATTCTGCCTTTTCTTTGAAGGCTTTGAGTTACATAGAGTTAAGTGCTACATTAGTATTTTTGTTTCCATGTTACAAGCACTTAATGGAGAACATTTAATGTGTTTATTCCCTTTTTGTTCCTACTATTGGTTTGGAATTTATATCTTTGTATTTTGTTTCTTTTTACTCATTACCATTAAATGTTTAACATGCATACCTCACTTAATACGGTGTAATATTAACCAGTATTTCTACTCTCTTGAACAATACATGGTGCTTAGACTGCTTTAACTTAGAACCCTTGTCTCATTTCTTCCATGTCATGCCCAGATTTTAGTTCCTCTTTGTTTTTATATCATTCCAAGTTAGTCATTACGATTTCTGCTCTTGTTTTAGGCAGACATTGTTTCTGCAGATTTATCTACATGTACTTTTCTTTACTCATTGTTTATTCTTTTTGTTTGTCTGAATATATATTTGCCCTCATTCTTGAATATTGGCTTAGTTGGATATAAAATTCTAGGTTAGTATTTATTTTCCTTAGCACTTAAGGTTATTATCCCTCTGTCTTCTGGATTCCATTCGTGCTGTTCAGAAGTCTGCTATCATTCTAGTTGACAATCCTTTGAGGTTAATATGTCTTTTCTCATTAGTTGCTTTTAAGATCTCTTTGTCTTTGATTTTATTTAACTTCACTATGATTTTTCCCCCTCCCCTCCATAGTAAATGCTGATTGAAACTTGACATTCATCCTCAATATGAAGATAACCTTCTTTAACAAATTCTGGAAACTTGTCTTTGTTATACTTTATCCAACACTTCCATGAATTTTGTAGGGGGAGATATTTGAAGTTATATAATCTGCTTCATGGCCAGAAACTGAACTGATCTGTATAACATCATATTATACTGCAAATTTTGTTTAAACATTTCTCTTCTGCTAGACTATGAGTTTCTTTAAGGTGGGGAGGAGATAGTACTTCTTTTTGCATTCCTGGCACCTATTGTAGAACCAGGAGCATAGTAAGGTTCAATTAGTGTTAAGTGACATTTATTGGGGGAATTTAAAGCAAAGTAGTGCTTTTTTCTGAATTATCTGAGTGTTTACAAGTCAAAGCAGGCTTGCTTTCTTGTCTGTTACTTGGGCCATTTCACTAATCATACATTTTATTTTGGCTATTAAGACTTTGTTTGAATTCCTTTTCTTCCCTATTTTCATCTCAATGTAACAAAATTGTTACCTGATTATAAGTAGAATTGATAGTTCCATCTCTATTTAATGATATATTTCAGCCTCATAGAGCAACCAAAACTTGTTATAAAACTTAATTGGCAAATAGCATCTTCATTTATTTTAGAAAGCAAAATGAGCGCAAAATTTATCATCAAAACAAACGAAGATATATTTTACAAGCTTCTTCTCATACCATTTGGTAGTTATTATCATGCACTAGCCTCTTCTTTAAAATTCTGGGGCTCCATGCATATATACAGGTATTTCTGATAACTAGAAAAACTCATATTAGTATTTATTAGAAACAATACTTCTCCCTGCCAATGTGTTTGGAAGTCTATTACATCAAATGCCATTTGTTGAAACCAATGTCTAATGACCTCTATTTATGATTCCATTAGCTGCTAAATGGAAATTATTCTTTGAAGTGAAAATAAGGAAATAAAACTCATGCATAGTAGCAGCTGATTCAGTACTGAATCAGGGTTTTAACACATTTACAAAATCCATAAAGGTCTTCTAAATGGCTATATTTTCTAGAGCTCTAATAGCAAATTATATGATATAGATCTCTCTTTCATCATGTCAGTTAAGGATACATTATTTTCCAGGTGCTTTTCTCTATTTTCATCAAAATATGATATTTAATTTGAACTTCCATATGGGTGAGCAATTAAGAAACTGGCATTTGAATAGATCAATTTTTCTTATATATATATATTTTTTACATCTTTATTGGAGTATAATTGCTTTACAATGGCGTGTTAGTTTCTGCTTTATAACAAAGTGAATCAGTTATACATATACATATGTTCCCACCTCTCTTCCCTCTTGTGTCTCCCTCCCTCCCACCCTCCCTATCCTACCCCTCCAGGCGGTCACAAAGCACGGAGCTGATCTCCCTGTGCTATGCGGCTGCTTCCCACTAGCTATCTACCTTACGTTTGGTAATGTATATCTGTCCATACCTCTCTCTCGCTTTGTCACAACTTACCCTTCCCCCTCCCCATATCCTCAAATCCATTCTTTAGTAGGTCTGTGTCTTTATTCCTGTCTTACCCCTAGGTTCTTCATGACATTTTTTTCTTAAATTCCATATATATGTGTTAGCATACAGTATTTGTCTTTCTCTTTCTGACTTACTTCACTCTGTATGACAGACTCTAGGTCTATCCACCTCATTACAAATATTTGTAAAAAGAAAGGAAATTGAATTTTTCTTATATTAAAGTTAAATCAGCTTACTTTATTTTATTCAGAGGACGAGTGAGAGAGTTGATGTACGAGAACAGACATCATTTGTGAATTAACAAAATCTGACTGGGTCTATATTCTTAGCAGCAGAACCCATATAGAAGATACACTGCAACTGTAACTTTGGTCAAAACAATCACCTGTAATCTGTTTACAGAAAGACAAGAATGGCAATGACATAGCCATCGAAAAAATTATATGATGGCAGTAGAATACAAGTTTAATCCAAAAGTATTTACTAAGCTCTTTTTATATGTCCAACATATTGTTGGCAGTGTGGGAAGACATAAAGTGGTTATTTCTCTGAAAGAGATTAAAGTTTCATTAGGAACAGAAAGAAATGTTAAATCATGCATGTATGTATCAACTTAAGAGGAAATGTATATGATATCCCCTATGAAATTTCAGTGGATGATCATATTGAAGTGAGCTCATGCAGCTGGGAGAAGCTTCTTGGAAGAGGTAGTGATGTTAGCATGGCGTGAGATATCAAGAATGAGAAAGAGCTTAATGCATTGAGTGCACAATTTGTGGAATTGTGTGGGTGAAGAAAAAACCTTTATGAATTGTAGAAATAGGATTCTCACTAGAAGTGGCAGTCAGGGCAGATTGTAGATGACTTTAAATGACAAAATATGGAGTCAGAATGTAGTTAGTAGTCAATGGTAAGCTGTTGAGGGTTTCTTTGAGGTTTTACTACATGATATTGTTAGGATTCCTTTGTTAAAACTCCTCTTACCTCAATCTCACAAAACAAAAATCTTTCTTTCTTAACCCTCCCTCTTTCACTTACCACTGCAGGACACTAAACAGGGAAGTTTTGAGTAGAGGGATGGGGCTTGAGCAGAGAAAGAAGTTGAACCCAGGGTACTGGTAAGAGGGGACAGGTCTAGATAATGCAGACCAGACCAGTCAGGATCTTGGAGATCTAGTGAGTTGCAAGTGACAGGCACATGAAAGCAGGGATCTAGAAAGAGAAGGGAAGAAAATTATACCACCTACATCCCATCAAGGGAAAATAATTTGAAATTTTTAGTATGAGTCCAGAGAATTGCAGTGCTTTCTTTATCTCAAAGAAAAGATCATCTTCCTTGTGGCACTTGGCCTCTCAGCTCCTTTATAATTTACATGAGTTATTCTTTTCTTTATTGTGGTAAAAAGACAATATGAGATCTATTATCTTAATGAATTTTTAGTGTATACAGTACTGTTAACTATAGGCCCTATATTGTACAGAAGATCTCTAGAACTTGTTCATCTTGTATAATTGAAACTTTATGCCCATTGAACAACCCTCCCTATAGCCTCCTGCTCCCAGGCTGTAGAAATCACCATTCTTCTCTTTGTTTCTGTGACTTTACAAATTTTACCTCACATAAGTGGAATCATACAGTATTTGTCCTTCTGTGACTGGCTTATTTCAGTTGGCATAATGCCCTACAGTTTCATCCATGTTTTTTGCATATAGCAGGATTTCATTATTTATTTAATTTATTTTGTTTTGGGCTGCATTGGGTCTTTGTCACTGCATGGGCTTTCTCTAGTTGCAGTGAGCGGGGGCTACTCTTCCTTGCGGTGCGCGGGCTTCTTATTGAGGTGGCTTCTCTTGTTGTGGAGCATGGGCTCTAGGCGCGCGGGCTTCAGTAGTTGTGGCTTGCAGGCTCTAGAGCGCAAGCTCAGTAATTTTGGCACACAGGCTTTGTTGCTCTGTGGCATGTGGGATCTTCCCAGACCAGGGCTAGAACCCGTGTCCCCTGCATTGGCAGGCGGATTCTTAACCACTGCACCACCAGGGAAGTCCCAGGATTTCCTTTTATTAAACTGAATAATATTCCATTTTATGTATATTCCACATTTTTTGATCCATTCATCTGCCAATGGACACTTAGATTGTTTTCATATCATGGCTATTGTGAATAATGCTGCTATATTGCTTCGACATGCTGATTTCATTTCCTCCAGATATATACCCAGAAGTGGGATTGCTGGGTCATATGGTAATTGTATTTTTAATTTATTGAGGATCTTCCATACTATTTTCCATAATGCTTGTACCAATTTACATTCCCACCTATCGTGTGCAAGGGTTCCCTTTCATCCACACCCTCATCAACACCTGTTAAAAGATTATCTTTTTGGTAACAGCCATCCTAACAGTTGTGAGGTGATATCTCATTATGCTTTTGATTTCCATTTCCCTGATGGTTAGTGGTGTTGAGTATCTTTTCATGCACCTATTGGCCATTTGTATATTTTCTTTGGAGAAATGCCTATTCAAGACCTTTGCTATTGAGTTGTTGGGGTTCATTGTATATTTTGGAGGTTATCCCCTTTTCAAACATAGGGATTTCAAATATCGTCTACTAAACCATAGATTTCCTCATCATTTTGTTGGTTGTTTCCTTTGCTGGTCAGTATAACACATCTTTACATAAAATTTATTTTTTGAACATCCCAGGAAACACTGAGAACAACCTCTGACATTTAGCATAATATTAGGAGGCTTTAGCCACGTCACCTCTAATTTGTAGAAAGTTAATGAAAATTTAGGATGCAGATAGACTGTGAGTAAATTCTTAAATATAAATGAGATACATTATGAAATTGATTGGTTAAGATATATATCCCTTCAGAATTTGGCATCATATGTTACAGTATATTGCTATAGTATAACTTTGGAAACAGGTAATTGGTCTAATACATTGTAACAACAATAATCTCTGTATAATCATTAACTATGTGATTTTCCATTAGGAGTACAGGGCATAGAATTGGATATAACATTGGTTCCCAGAGCCTACTGTGAAAAGTTGAGGAAAGGGAATTAAGCATTTTTGTAAATTTTACTGCCACACAAATGAAAAAGCAATCTAGTTCCAGAATAGGAAGCTCAACATACTTGTCACTCCATAATAGGGTCTGAAAGAATAGTTTCTGATATTTTCTTACTATTAAAGGATCTTCCTTGTAATGTACGCCCGTAGCCTGGACCCTAAAGGAAGTGTAAAAGCAAGCATCCAGCACTTTTCCTTTTTTATATCTACTACGTTATACTAATTCCTCTCTCCTTCCCTGACTTTACCCCATCTTTTCAGTCTTTTCACCTTTCTTTCTCCCTCCTTATTCTACTCCCCACTCTCTTTACTCTCTCCTACTGCTTGCTATTTACTCTGGAAATACTTTACACATTTATCTTAACCTTTATGAAGGTAAAGGTGAAGACGCATAATCCCAATGAATCCTAAGAGCTAAAGAATTGCTTTTCAAGCAAAAAAGCACTGCTGTGATTTCCTTATAGATGGTTGTCTATGCCTCATCTAGAAGTTCTAGCATATAAAGAAATAAAATTTACTATTCAGTATAGAAAACTCAGATTGCTCAAACTTACCTTTAACATGCTTTTTTAAATGACTAAATCATCCACTGAGTAAATCCTCTCTTACTTCTGCCTCTTCTCGAAATCTCATGCCCACTTTTTTCTAACATGCCCACTTTTTCTGGTAGGCCACAGACACAAAGGCATTGACTTTATTCTTTCAGCTTCTGAGAATGACTTTGTAAAACACCTCAAAAGGGTTAAAATTATAGTATCTGAAATCTGCCTGTAACAATGTTGCCTGATATGGTCTTTGGTTACTTTATTCACCTCTAATTTAACAGAATGTAGCTATTATATTCTGCAGATAGTCTTCATAGTACCTATAAAATAATATCAGAACATATGCTCTGAGAAAATTTGCTCATGTGAGGGGAAATAAAGTAGGTGGAAAAGTTTCCAGGCATGGTCACCCAGAGTAAAATGTCTACAGCCAGATTTATGGAAATTCAGAAGTCAGTAGATAAACACTAAAGCTGTGATAATAATTTATTTTTTACAGAGGAAAAGAATGGCAATAACAGTTATATTTTTCCCCAGAGCACTTTACAACACATTCTTTTTCTGTATCAAAACCCAGTAAGGGAGATTGTTATAAATGCTTAAAATGCTTTTTCAAGCAGCAAAGGCCCTTCTTATATCCTAAAACATGAACTGAAAACTCTCAGAGGGTTTTGTCAAAGTTATATGAAACTAAATTAATATGAATAGGAAGTGAGCAGTGTTCTCGAATCTCACTGATCCAACTCACATAGTTATAAATCTTGAGATTGAGTATCTAAGAAGAAGCTCCAGAAAAACACTCCTATTTTTTAATCAAAAAAAGAAATGCATTATAGAGGCTTTTTCTAACATGGACATTTCTAAGAAAATATTTACTCCCATGTGTGGAGATAAAGGTGGCAACCTGCAGGGCCTGCTTCTCTTTCTCTGACCTCAGCTTGGTTCCATGCCTTTAGAGACCTGTCAGGAATTAGCCTTCAGGGTACTTCCTGAAATTTTAGTGAGTTTACCTGAAATAATCATTCTTCACAGCAAGTGTGGTGCTTTATGGAAATATAAATGTTAAATGAATTTGATTTTCAATTTGTGAACTTTTCTCTAGAGCCCTTTTATCTTTGGGTTCCAAGGCACTGAAGATATTCCCTAGGGGAAACAAACGCCTATGCTGTTACTTATCATACATAATAATATTGCTTAATTTTTAAAAAATCTGACTCTCTGAGCTATCAATTAGTGACTATGTGTGTACAGTTATTGCTCATCAGAAATTCTTGTTGGGTAAATGAATGGTAATGGTGACACAGGACTGTTTCTGGGGCTAATCTAATTCTACCATTCATTCATCTGTTTATTCAGCACCTACCATGTGCCAAGCCCCATGTTAAGCATTGGAGATGAAGCATTGAACAAGTCATTTTCAATATCTTGTGGTGCTTGTAGTTTATTGGAGGCTACAGGCAGTAAATATGTGATTACAATAATGTATGATGAATGTAATGCTAGGGGAATGACAGGGTGTTATGGGAGCATACAATCAAAGGGTTAATCAAATCAAATACTCTTAACCTAGTCTAAAGTAAATAAATATATCCCTTAGGAAGGGATGTTTATGATAAAACCCAAAGATAAAAAGAAGCTAGTTAAATGAAGAAGGGTCTGGAAAAACATTTCAGGTAGCAAGAAGAATGCATGTAAAAATCTCCAGGCAAGAGAGAACATGACATGCTCTAGGAACTGAAATCTATCATATATGGCTGTAGTGTGTATTGTGATATAAAGAATTTCAAGAGGTAGTTAGAGGCTAGATTATGCAGGACAATGGGAAGTCTGGGTTTTTTCCTACCACTAGCTGCTTTTGTGGTTGTCATCTCTCTGACAAGAGTATGTATGCTTAATGACTTTGCAGCTACTTTTTATGAGGGCTGTACGGGGGCTTTCAGACAGTGATCTACTCTAATGATCATCTTGAGTAATATTTGGCTAACTTCATTTTTTAGACCTGATTTCCTTTTAAAAGAGGATTTGATAACCAGGTTATTAATTGCTATGTATAAAGTAAACTTCAAACCTTGGAGATCTTTAGTAAAATTTACTTATTCTCTTCCAATCTCAAAATTAATATTTCTGTCTGTATTAGCATACCTTAAGAGAGTGCTTATGGCATGTGCACACAATATTTAAAATCTTTTACTTCTGACATTCGCCTATAATTTGGTCATTCTATTATGTGTAAATGATAAAAACCCTAAATATTCTGTATGAGGTAATTAGTCACCAGCAGGTGAGAATACAGTTATTATTCTTTTAGCTGAACATTGTCTTGGTAAATTGAAGACTGGTTACTTATATTGCACCAGTCTTAAAAGTAAAGGGGTAATTAACACACAAAAATCAATTGTATTTCTATACATTAGCAACAAACAATCTAAAAAGGAAATTAGTAAAAAAAAAAAAAAATTCCATTTGCAATAGCATCAAAAAGGGGCTTCCCTGGTGGTGCAGTGGTTGAGAGTCCGCCTGCCAATGCAGGGGACTTGGGTTCGTGCCCCGGTCCGGGAAGATCCCCCATGCCGTGGAGCGGTTAGGCCCGTGAGCCATGGCCACTGAGCCTGCACGTCCGGAGCCTGTGCTCTGCAACGGGAGAGGACACAACAGTGAGAGGCCCGCATACCACAAAAAGAAAAAAGAAAAGAATTAAAAAGAATAAAATATTTTAGAATAAATTTAACCAAACAGGTGCAAGATGTTCACACTAAAAACTACAAAATATTTCTGAAAGAAATTTTAAAAGACCAAGACAAATGGAAAGATATTCTATGTTCATGGCTTTATAAACTTAATATTGTTAATATGGCAATACTATTCAAAGGGATTTACAGATTTAATGTAATTCCTATCAAAATCCCAACAGCACATTTTGCAGGAATTGAAAAGCCAATCTTAAAATTCACATGGAATTGCAAGTGACCCTGAATAGCTGAAGCAATCTCTATAAAGAACAAAGTTGAAAGATACACGCTTCCTCGTTTCAAAACTTACTACAGATACAGTACAGTAATTTTCAGTACTGTAAAGATACAGTAATTAAAACAGTGTGGTGCTGGCATAAGGATAGACATATAGATGAACAGAATAGACTTGAGAGTACAGAAATAAACCCATACATCTATGGTTAATTGATTTTTAACAGAGGTGGGAAAAAATACCAACTTGAACTAACAGTGCTGTGACAACTGGATACCCTTATGCACAAGAATAAAGTTGGATCCCTACCTAATGTACATATAAAAAATAGCTCAAAATGGATCAAAGACACAAATATAAAATTCCTAGAAGAAAATGTAGGGGTAAATTTTCATGACCTTGGATTTGGCACTGGATTCTTAGATAAGACACCAAAAGCACAAGCAACAAAAGAAAAAAATAGACAAATTGGATTTCGTCAAAATTATAAACTTTTTCTGCCTCAAAGGACATTACCAAGAAAGTGAAAAGACAACCTACAGAATGGGAGAAAATATATACAAATCATATATCTAATAAGAGTCTAGTATCCATAATATATAAAGAACTCTTAAAACTCAATAACAAAAGACAACACAATTAAAAAGTGGACAAAGAAGTTGAATAGAAATTTGCCCATAGAAGGTATACAAATTGGCAACAAGCACATGAAAATATTATTAGTCATTAAGGAAATGCATATCAAAACCTTGATGAGACACCACTTCATACCCACTATGATGGCAATAATAATAATTTTAAAACTGGAAAGTAAGAGTCATTGAATAGGATGTGGAGAAAATAGAACCCTCATACATAACTGTAAATGTAAAAGGTAAAATGGTACAGCCACAGTGGAAAACAGTTTGACAGTTCCTCAAAAAGTTAAACATAGAATTATCATGTGCCCCAACAGTCCCACTCTAAGTAATACACCTCCAAGATTTGAAAACAGGTAATCAAACATATACATGAATATTCCTAGTGAGCTTTTAAAATAGCTGAAAGATGGAAACAACTAAAATGTCCATCCAAAAAAACAAAAAAAAACTGGTGTCAGGACAGAATAAACTCACAGCAAAAGCTTTGTATTTTCTCCCTGAATATGGCTTGTGTTTCCATTCTCTTAACAACTTATTTCTTACAGTAAAGGTTTATAATTTAAGGAAGTCCAATTTATCATTTTTTCCCAGTTAAGGATTTTTTCCTTTGTACTGTATATAAGAAAATTTTTTCCTAACACAAGGTAAAAAATATTTCCACCTGTATTCTTTCCTAGAACAGTTATTGTTTAAGGTTTTACTTTTAGATCTGTGATACACTTTGAGTAAATTTTTATATATGGTGCAAGGTATAGCTCAAGGTTTATTTTTGGTATGTGAATGTCAGATTGTTCTAGTCCCATTTGCTAAATTCTGCCAAATTTTGATAACCTCTATTTTCAGTAGGACCTTGTTGTTTATCCATTCTATATATAATAGTTTGCATCTGCTAATCCCAAACTCCCAATCCGTCCCTCCCCTACCCTCACTCCCTTGGCAACCACAAGTGTGTTCTCCATGTCTGTGAATCTGTTTGTGTTTCATAGATAAGTTCATTTACATCATATTTTAGATTCCACATATAAGTGATATATGGTATTTGTCTTTCTCTTTCTGACCTACTTCACTTACTGAAAATCTCCAGGTCTGTCCATGTTGCTGCAAATGACATTATTTCATTCTTGGGGTTTTATTTTTTTAACATATTTATTGGAGTATAATTGCTTTACAATGCTGTGTTAGTTTCTGCTTTATAACAGAGTGAATCAGTTATACACATACATATGTCCCCATATCTCTTCCCTCTTTCATCTCCCTCCCTCACACCCACCCTATCCCACCCCTCTAGGTAGTCACAAAGCACCGAGCTGATCTCCCTGTGCTATGCGGCTGCTTCCCACTAGCTATCTATTTTATGTTTAGTAGTGTATATATGTCCATACCACTCTCTCACCTTGTACCAGCTTACCCTTCACCCTCCCCGTATCCTCAACTCCATTCTCTAGTAGGTCTGCATCTGTATTCACATCTTGCCCCTAGATTCTTCATGACCTTTTTATTTAGGTTCCATATATATGTGTTAGCATACGGTATTTGTTTTTCTGACTTACTTCACTTTGTATGACAGTCTCTAAGTCCATCCACCTCACTAAAAACACCTCAGTTTCCTTCCTTTTTAAGGCTGAGTAGTAATCCGTTGTATATATGTGCCACCTCTTCTTTATCCATTCGTCTTTCGATGGACACTTAGGTTGCTTCCATGTCCTGGTAATTGTAAATAGAGCTGCAATGAACATTCTGGTACATGACTCATTTTGAATTATGGTTTTCTCAGGGTATATGCCCAGTAGTGGGATTGCTGGGTCGTATGGTAGTTCTATTTGTAGTTTTTTAAGGAATGTCCATACTGTTCTCCATAGTGGCGGAATCCATTTACATTCCAACCAACAGTGCAGGAGGATTCCCTTTTCTCCACACCCTCTCCAGCGTTTATTGTTTGTAGATTTTTTGATGATAGCCATTCTGACTGGTGTGAGAGGATATCTCATTGTAGTTTTGTTTTGCATTTCTCTAATGATTAATGATTTTGAGCATTCTTTCATTTGTCTGTTGGCAATCTGTATATCTTCTTTGGAGAAATGTCTGTTTAGGTCTTCCTTCCATTTTTGGATTGGATTGTTTGTTTCTTTTAATATTGAGCTGTATGAGCTGCTTCTAAATGGTGGAGATTAATCCTTTGTCAGTTGCTTCATTTGCAAATATTTTCTCCCATACTGAGAGTTGTCTTTTGGTCTTGTTTATGGTTTCCTTTGCTGTGCAATAGCTTTTAAGTTTCATGAGGTCCCACTTGTTTATTTTTGTTTTTATTTCCATTTCTCTAGGAGGTGGGTCAAAAAAGGTCTTGCTATGATTTATGTCATAGAGGGTTCTGCCTATGTTTTCCTTTATGAGTTTGATGGTGTCTGGCCTTACATTTAGGTCTTTACTCCATTTTGAGTTTATTTTTGTGTATGGTGTTAGGGAGTGTTCTAATTTCATTCTTTTCCATGTTGCTGTCTAGTTTCCCCAGCAACACATATTGAAGAGGCTGTCTTTTCTCCACTGTATATTCTTGCCTCCTTTATCAAAGATAAGATGACCATATGTGTGTGGATTTATCTCTAGACTTTCTATCCTGTTCCATTGATCTATCTTTCTGTTTTTGTGCCAGTACCATACTGTCTTGATTACTGTAGCTTTGTAGTATAGTCTGAAGTTAGGGAACCTGATTCCTCCAGCTCCGTTTTTCATTCTCAAGATTGCTTTGGCTATTTGGGCTCTTTTGTGTTTCCATACAAACTGTGAAACTTTTTGTTCTGGTTCTGTGAAAAATGCCAGTGGTAGTTTGATAGGGATTGCATTGAATCTGTAGGATTGCTTTGGGTAGTATAGTCATTTTCACAAAGTTGATTCTTCCAATCCAAGAACATGGTATATCTCTCCATCTGTTTGTATCATCTTTAATTTCTTTCATCAGTGTCATAATTTTCTGCGTACAAGTCTTTTGTCTCCTTAGGTAGGTTTATTCCTAGATATTTTAATCTTTTTAGTTGCAATGGTAAATGGGAGTGTTTTCTTAAATTCATTTTCAGATTTTTCATCATTAGTGTATAGGAATGCCAGAGATTTCTGTGCATTAATTTTGTATCCTGCAACTTTACCAAATTCCTTGATTAGCTCTAGTAGTTTTCTGGTAGCATCCTTAGGATTCTCTGTGTATAGTATCATGTCATCTGCAAACAGTGACAGCTTTACTTCTTCTTTTCCGATTTGGATTCCTTTTATTTCCTTTTCTTCTCTGATTGCTGTGGCTAAAACTTCCAAAACTATGTTGAATAATAATGGTGAGAGTGGGCAACCTTGTGTTGTTCCTGATCTTAGTGGAAATGGTTTCAGTTTTTCACCATTGAGGACAATGTTGGCTGTGGGTTTGTCATACATGGCCTGTATTATTTTGAGGAAAGTTCCCTCTATGCCTACTTTCTGCAGGGCGTTTATCATAAGTGGGTATTGAATTTTGTCAAAAACTTTCTCTGCATCTATTTAGATGATCATATGGTTTTTCTCCTTCAATTTGTTAATATGGTGTATCACGTTCGTTGATTTGCATGTACTGAAGAATCCATGCATTCCTGAGATAAACCCCACTTAATCATAGTGTATGATCCTTTTAATGTACTGTTGGGTTCTGTTTGCTAGTATTTTGTTGAGGATTTTTGCATCTATGTTCATCAGTGATATTGGCCTGTAGTTTTCATACTTTGTGATATCTTTGTCTCATTTTAGTATCAGAGTGATGTTGGATTTGTAGAATGAGTTTGGGAGTTTCCTCCTTCAGCTATATTTTGGAAGAGTTTGAGAAGGATAGGTGTTAACTCTTCTCTAAATGTTTTGTAGAATTTGCCTGTGAAGCCATCTGGTCCTGGGCTTTTATTTGTTGGAAGATTTTTAATCACAGTTTCCGTTTCAGTGCTTGTGATTGAAGTCTGTTGATATTTTCTATTTCTTCCTGATTCAGTCTTGGCAGGTTGTGCATTTCTAAGAATTTGTCCATTTCTTCCAGGCTGTCCATTTTATTGGAAAACAGTTGCTTGTAGTAATCTCTCATGATCCTTTGTATTTCTGCAGTGTCAGTTGTTACTTCTCCTTTTTCATTTCTAATTCTATTGATTTGAGTCTTCTCCCTTTTTTCTTGATAAGTCTGGCTAATGGTTTATCAATTTTGTTTATCTTCTCAAAGAACCAGCTTTTAGTTTTATTGATCTTTGCTATTGTTTCCTTCATTCTTTTTCATTTATTTCTGTTCTGATCTTTAAGATTTCTTTCCTTCTGCTAACTATGTGTTTCTTTTTTTGTTCTTCTTTCTCTAATTGCTTTAGGTGTAAGGTTAAGTTGCTTATATGAGATGTTTCTTATTTCTTAAGATAGGATTGTATTGCTATAAACTTCCCTCTTAGAACTGCTTTTGCTGCATCCCATAGGTTTTGGGTCATCGTGTTTTCATTGTCATTTGTTTCTACGTATTTTTTGATTTCCTCTTTGATTTCTTCAGTGATCTCTTGGTTATTAAGTACTGTGCTGTATAGCCACCATGTCTTTGTATTTCTTATAGATTTTTTCCTGTCATTGATATCTTGTCTCATAGCATTGTGGTCAGAAAAGATACTTGATACAATTTCAGTTTTCTTAAATTTACCAAGGCTTGATTTGTGACCAAAGATATGATCTATCCTGGAGAATGTTCCATGAGCACTTGAGAAGAATGTGTATTCTGTTGTTTTTGGATCGAATGTCCTATAAATAACAATTAAGTCCATCTTGTCTAATGTATCATTTAAAGTTTGTGTTTCCTTATTTATTTTCATTTTGGGTGATCTGTCCATTAGTGAAAGTGGGGTGTTAAAGTCCCCTTCTATGGTTGTGTTACTGTCCATTTCCCGTTTTATGGGTGTTAGTGTTTGCATTATGTATTGTGTGCTCCTACGTTGGGTCCCTAAATATTTACAATTGTTATGTCTTCTTGGATTGATGCCTTGATCATTATGTAGTGTCCTTCTTTGTCTCTTGTAATAGTCTTTGTTTTCAAGTCTATTTTGTCTGATATAAGAATTGCTACCCAAGCTTTCTTTTGGTATACATTTGCATGGAATATCTTGTTCCATCCCCTCCCTTTCAGTCTGTATGTGTCCCTAGGTCTGAAGTGGGTCTCTTATAGACAGCATATATACAGGTCTTATTTTCATATCCGTTCAGCCAATCTATGTCTTTTGGTTGGAGCATTTAATCCATTTACATTTAAGGTAATTATTGATATGTATGGTCTGATTACCATTTTCTTAATTGTTTTGGGTTTATTATTGTAGGTCTTTTCCTTCTCTTGTGTTTCTTGCCTAGAGAAGTTCCTTTATCATTTGTTGTAAAGCTGGTTTTGTGATGCTGAATTCTCTTAGCTTTTGCGTGTCTGTAAAGTTTTAACTTCTCCATCAAATCTGAATGAGATCCTTGCTGGGTAGAGTAATCATGGTTGTAGATTTTTCTCCTTCATCACTTTAAATATGTCGTGCCACTCCCTTCTGGCTTGTGGAATTTCTGCTGAAAGATCAGCTTTTAACCTTATTGGGCTTCCCTTGTATGTTATTTGTTGTTTTTCCCTTGCTGCTTTTAATATTTGTTCTTTGTATGTAATTTTTGATACTTTGCGTAATATGTATCATAGCGTGTTTCTCCTTGGATTTATCCTGTATGGGACTCTGTGCTTCCTGGACTTAATTAACTATTTCCTTTCCCATATTAGGTAAGTTTTCCACTATAATCTCTTCATATATTTTCTCAGTCCCTTTCTGTTTCTCTTCTTCTTCTGAAACGCCTATAATTCCAATGTTGGTGCATTTAATGTTGTCCCAGAGGTCTCTGAGACTGTCCTCATTTCTTTTCATTTTTTCTTTATTTTGCTCTGTAGTACTTATTTCCACTATTTTATCTTCCAGGTCACTTATCCGTTCTTCTGCCTCAGTTATTCTGCTATTGATCCCTTCTAGAGAATTTTTCATTTCATTTATTGTGTTATTCATCACTGTTTGTTTGCTGTTTAGTTCTTCTAGCTTCTTGTTAAACGTTTCTTGTATTTTCTCCATTCTATTTCCAAGATTTTGGATCATCTTTACTATCATTATTCTGAATTCTTTTACAGGTAGACTGCCTATTTCCTCTTCATTTGTTAGGTCTGGTGGGTTTTTTCCTTGCTCCTTCATCTGCTGTGTGTTTCTCTGTCTTCTCATTTTGCTTAACTTACTATGTTTGGGGTCTCCTTTCACAGGCTTCAGGTTCGTACTTCCTGTTGTTTTTGGTGTCTGCCCCCAGTGGCTAAGGTTGTTTCAGTGGGTTGTGTAGGCTTCCTGATGGAGGGGACTAGTGCCTGTGTTCTAGTGGATGAGGCTGGATCTTGTCTTTCTGGTGGGCAGGTCCACGTCTTGTGGTGTGTTTTGGGGTGTCTGTGGCCTTATTATGGTTTTAGGCAGCCTCTGTGCTAATGGATGGGGTTGTGTTCCTGTCTTGTTAGTTGTTTGGCATATTGTGTCCAGCACTGTAGCTTGCTCATCATTGAGTGGAGCTGGGTCTTGGTGTTGAGATGGAGATCTCTGGAAGATTTTTGCCGTTTGATATTACATGGACCTGGGAGGTCTCTTTTGGACCCATGTCCTGAACTTGGCTCTCCCACCTCAGTGACACAGCCCTGACACCTTGCTGGAGTACCAAGAGCCTTTTCTCCACATGGCTCAGAATAAAAGGGAGGAGAGAAAGAAAGAAAGAAAGAAAGAAAGAAAGAAAGAAAGAAAGAAAGAGAGAGAGAGAGAGAGAAAGAGAGAGAGAAAGAAAGAAAGAAAGAAAGAAAAAGAAAGAAGGAAAGAAAGAAAGGAAGGAAGAAGATAAAATAAAATAAAATAAAAAGTAGAATAAAATAAAAAAGCTATTAAAATAAAAAAAATTTTAGAAAATAAATTTAAGTTATAAGAAAAAAAACCAGACAGAACCCTAGGACAAATGGTAAAAGAAAAGCTATACAGACAAAATCACACACAGAAGCATACACATACACACTCAGAAAAAGAGAAAGAGGGGAAAATATATATATATATATATATATATATCATTGCTCCCAAAGTCCACCTCCTCAACTTGGGATGATTTGTTGTCTATTCAGGTATTCCACAGATGCAGCGTACTTCAAGTTGATTGTGGAGATTTAATCTGCTGCTCCTGTGGCTGCTGGGAGAGATTTCCCTTTCTCTTCTTTGTTCGCACAGCTCCCAGGGTTCAGCTTTGGATTTGGACCCGCCTCTGCATGTAGGTCACCTGAGGGCATCTATCTGTTCTTTGCTCAGATAGGACGGGGTTAAAGAAGCAGCTGCTTTGGGGGTTCTGGCTCAGGCCAGGTGGAGGGAGGGGTATGGATGTGGGGAGAGGCTGCAGCAGCAGAGGCTAGCATGACGTTACCCCAGACTGAGGCGTGCTGTGTGTTCTGGGGAAGTTGTCCCTGGATCACGGGACCCTGGCAGTGGCATGCTGCACAGGCTCCCAGGAGGGGAGTTGTGGAGAGTGACCTGTGCTTGCACACAGGCTTCTTGGTGGCTGCAGCAGCAGCCTTAGCATCTCATGCTAGTCTCTGGGGTCCACACTGATAACCATGGCTTGTGCCCGTCTCTGGAGCTCCTTTAAGCAGTGCTCTGAATACCCTCTCCTTGTGCACCAGGAAACAAAGAGGCAAGAAAAGGTCTCTTGCCTCTTCGGCAGCTCCAGATATTTTCCCGGACTCCCTCCCAGCTAGCCGTGGTGCACTATCCCCCTTCAGGCTGTGTTCACGCCGCCAACCCCAGTCCTCTCCCTGGGATCCGACCAAAACAGGAGCCTCATCTCCTAGCCCCCGCCCATCCCAGCAGATGAGCAGACAAGCCTCTTGGGCTGGTGAGTGCAGGTCGGCACCGATCCTCTGTGGGGGAATCTCTCTGCTTTGCCCTCTGCGCCCCTGTTGCTGTGCTCTCATCCATGGTTCCGATGCTTCCCGCCTCGGCCACCCGCAGTCTCTGCCTGCAAATTAGCTCCTAGTGTGTGGAAACCTTTCCTCCTTCACAGCTCCCTCCCACTGGTGCAGGTCCCATCTTTGTTCTTTTGTCTGTTGTTTCTTTTTGCTTTTGCCCTACCCAGGTACGTGGGGAGTTTCTTGCCTTTTGGGAAGTCTGAGGTCTTCTGCCTGCATTCAGTAGGTGTTCTGTAGGAGTTGTTCCACATGTAGATGTATTTCTGATGTATTTGTTGGGAGGAAGGTGATCTCCGTGTCTTACTCTTCTACCATCTTGAAGCTCCTCTTATTTCATTCTTTTTTTATGACTGAGTAGTATTCTAGTGTATACATGGATATGGCATATCAATTGACTTTCATATATTGAACTAATTTTGCATCTGGGATATTCCCGCTTTCAAATACTTTTCCATAGTTGCTTTAACTTTTTGCATTCCCACCAGCATTTTTGAGGGTTCCATCTTCTCAACATTTTTGACAACTGGATACTTTGCATTTTATGAAAATTACAGCCATTCAAGTAAGTGTGAATTTTCATGTAATTTTGAATTATATTTCCATAATGACTAAAGATAAGCGTCTTTTCATGTGTTGCAGACATTTGTGTGCTTTATTGTAGAATTGTCTTTTCAAATCTTTGCTCATTTAAAAAATTGAGTTATTTATATTTCAATATGGACTTGTTAAGAATTCTTACTAGATATTTTTCATATATATGATTTGCTAATATTTTCTAAACTCTGTGTTATCTTTATTTACTTTCTTTTTTTAACATCTTTATTGGAGTATAATTGCTTTACAATGGTGTGTTAGTTTCTGCTTTATAACAAAGTGAATCAGTTATACATATACATATATTCCCATATCTCTTCCCTCTTATGTCTCCCTCCCTATCCCACCCCTCTAGGTGGTCACAAAGCACCGAGTCATGTCCCTGTGCTATGTGGCTGCTTCCAACTAGCTATCTATTTTGCATTTGGTAGTGTATATATGTACATGCCACCCTCTCACTTCAACCCAGCTTACAATTCCCCTTCCCCGTGTCCTCAAGTCCATTCTCTAGTAGGTCTGCATCTTTATTCCTGTCCTGCACCTAGGTTCTTAATGACCTTTTTTTTTTAGATTCCACATATATCTGTTAGCATAAGGTATCTTCTTTTCTCTTTCTGACTTACTTCACTCTGTATGACGCACTCTGTCTAGGTCAATCCACCTCACTACACATAATTCAATTTCATTTCTTTTTATGGATGAGTAATATTCCATTGTATGTATGTGCCAAATCATCTTTATTCATTCATCAGTCAGTATACACTTAGGTTGCTTCCATGCACTGGCTATTGTAAATAGTTCTGCAATGAACATTGTGGTACATGACTCTTTCTGAATTATGGTTTTCTCAGGATATATGCCCAGTAATGTGATTGCTGGCTTGTATGGTAGTTCTATTTTTAGTTTTTTAGGAACCTCCATGCTGTTCTCCATAGTGGCTTTATCAATTTACGTTCCCACCAAGAGTGCAAGAGAGTTCCATTTACTCCACACCCTTGACAGCATTTATTGTTTGGAGACATTATGATGATGGCCATTCTGACCTGTGTGACGTGATACATCATTGTAGTTTTGATTTGCATTTCTCTAATGACTAGTGATGTTGAGCATCCTTTCATGTGTTTGTTGGCAATTTGTATATCTTCTTTGGAGAAATGTCTATTTAGGTGTTCTGCCCATTTTTGGATTGGGTTTTTTGTGTGTTTGATATTGAGCTGCTTTTATATTTTGGAGACTATTTCTTTGACAGTTGCTTCATTTGAAAATATTTTCTCCCATTCTGAGAGTTCTCTTTATGTCCTGTTTAAGGTTTTCTTTGCTGTGCAAAAGGTTTTATGTTTCATTAGGTCCCATTTGTTTATGTTTGTTTTTATTTCCATTTCTCTAGGAGATTGGTCAAAAATCATCTTGCTGTGATTTCTGTCAGAGAGTGTTTTCTCTACGTTTTCCTCTAAGAGTTTTAGAGTGTCTAGCCTTATATTTAGGTCTTTAATTCATTTTGAGTTTATTTTTGTGTATGGTGTTAGGGAGTGTTCTAATTTCATTGTTTTGCATGTAGCTGTCCAGTTTTCCAGCATCATTTATTGAAAAGGCTGTCTTTTCTCTGTATATTCTTGCCTGCTTTATCAAACAAAAGGTGACCATATGTGTGTGGGTTTATATCTGGGCTTTTTATCGTGGTCCATGGATCTATATTTCTGTTTTTGTGCCAGTACCATACTGTCTTGATTACTGTAGCTTTGTAGTATAGTCTGAAGTCAGGGAGCCTGATTCCTCCAGCTCCGTTTTTCTTTCTCAAGATTGCTTTGGCTATTTGGGGTCTTTTCTGTTTCATACAAACTGAAATTTTTTGTTCTAGTTATGTAAAAAATGCCATTGGTAGTTTGATAGGGATTGCATTGAATCTGTAGATTGCTTTGTGTAGTGCAATCATTTTCACAATGTTGATTCCTCCAATCAAGAACATGGTATATCTCTCCATCTGCTTGTATCATATTTAATTACTTTCTTCAGTGTCTTATAGTTTTCTGCATACAGTTTTTTTGTCCTTAGGTAGGTTTATTCCTAGGTATTTTTTTCTTTTTGTTGCAATGGTAAATAGGAGTGTTTCTTTAATTCCTCTTTCAGATTTTCATCATTAGTATACGGGTATGCAAGAGATTTCTGTGCATTAATTTTTTATCCTGCCACTTTACCAAATTCATTGATTACCCCTAGTAGTTTTCTGGTAGCATCTTTAGGATTCTCTATGTATAGTATCATGTCATCTGCAATCAATGACAATTTTACTTTTTTACCAATTTGGATTCCTTTTATTTCTTTTTCGTCTGATAGTTGTGGCTAAAACTTCTAAAACTATGTTGAATAATAGTGGTGAGAGTGGGAAACCTTGTCTTGTTCCTGATCTTAGTGGAAATTCTTTCAGTTTATCACCATTGAGAACGATGTTGGCTGTGGGTTTGTCATATATGGCCTTTATTATGTTGAAGTACGTTCCCTCTATGCCTATTTTCTGGAGAGTTTTCACCATAAATGTGTGTTGAATTTTGTCGAAAGGTTTTTCTGCATCTATTTAGATGATCATATGGTTTTTCTCCTTCAATTTGTTAATATGGTTTATTACATTGATTGATTTGCATATATTGAAAAATCCTTGCATTCCTGGGATAAAACCCACTTGGTTATGATCTATGATCCTTTTAATGTGCTGCTGGATTTTTTTTTGCTAGTATTTTGTTGAGGATTTTTGCATCTATATTCATCAGTGATATTGGCCTGTAGTTTTCTTTCTATGTGACATCTTTGTCTGACTTTGATATCAGGGTGATGGTGGCCTCATAGAATGAGTTTGGGAGTGTTCCTCCCTCTGCTGTATTTTGGAAGAGTTTGTGAATTTAAGGTGTTAGCTCTTCTCTAAATGTTTGATAGAATTCACCTGTGAAGCCATCTGGTCCTGGGCTTTTGTTTGCTGGAAGATTTTTAATCACACTCTCCATTTCAGTGCTTGTGATTCGTCTGTTAATATTTTCTATTTCTACCTGGCTCAGTCTTGGAAGGTTGTGCTTTTCTAAGAATTTCTTCCAGGTTGTTCATTTTATTGGAATATAGTTGCTTGTGGTAATCTCTCATGATCCTTTGTATTTCTGCAGTTTCAGTTGTTACTTCTCCTTTTTCATTTCTAATTCTATTGAGTTGAGTCTTTTCCCTTTTTGTTTTGATGAGCTGGCTAATTGCTTATCAATTTTATTTATCTACTTAAAGAACCAGCTTTTAGTTTTATTTACTTTGCTATCATTTCCTTCATTTAATTTGGATCTGATCTTTATGATTTCTTTCCTTCTGCTAACTTTGGGGGAGATTTGTTCTTCTTTCTCTAATTGCTTTAGGTATAATGTTCCGTTGTTTGAGATTTTTTTGTTTCTTGGGGTAGTATGGTATTGCTATAAACTTCCCTCTTAGAACTGCTTTTTGTGCATCGCATAAGTTTGGTGTCATCGTGTTTTTATTGTCATTTGTTTCTAAGTATTTTTTGATTTCCTCTTTGATCTCTTCAGTGATCTCTTGGGTATTTAGTAGTGTATGTTTAGCCTCCATATGTTTGTATTTTTTACGGTTTTTCCCTGTAATTGTTGTCTAGTCTCATAGCATTGCGGTCACAAAAGGTACTTGATAACATTTCAATTTTCTTAAATTTACCAAGGCTTGACTTGTTACCCAATATATAATCTATCCTGAAGAATATTCCATGAGCAAGCACTTCAGAAGAAAGTGCATTCTGTTGTTTTTGGATGGAATGTCCCATAAATATCAATGAAGTCCATCTTTCTTAATGTATCACTTAAAGCTTGTGTTTCGTTATTTATTTTCATTTTGTATGATCTGTCCATTCGTGAAAGTGGGGTGTTAAAGTCCCTACTATGATTGTTTTACTGTCGATTTCCCCTTTTATGGCTGTTAGCATTTGCCTTACGTATTGAGGTGCTGCTATGTTGGGTGCATAAATATTTACAATTGTTATATCTTCTTCTTGGATTGATCCCTTTTTCATTATATAGTGTCCTTCTTTGTCTCTTGTTATAGTCTTTATTTTAACATGGATTTTGTCTTATATGAGAATTGCTACTCCAGCTTTCTTTGATTTCCATTTGTATTGAATATCTTTTTCCTATCCCCTCACTTTCAGTCTGTTTGTTTCCCTAGTTCTGAAGTGGGTCTCTTGTAAACAGCATATATATGCATCTTGTTTTTGTATCCATTCAGCCAATCTATGCCTTTTGGTGGGACTATTTAATCCACTTACATTTAAGGTAATTGACATGTATGTTCCTATTACCATTTTCTTAATGGTTTGGGTTTGTTATTGTAGTTCTTTTCCTTCTCTTGTGTTTTGTGCCTAGAGAACTTCCTTTAGCATTTTTTGTAAAGCTCTTTTGGTAGTGTGCAAATCCCTTAGCTTTTGCTTGTCTGTAAAATTTTTAAATTCTCCATCGAATCTGAATGAGATCCTTGCTGGGTAGAATAATTTGGTTGTAGGTTTTTCCCTTTCATCACTTTAAGTATATCTTGCCACTCCCTTCTGGCTTGCAGAGTTTCTGCTGAAAAATCAGCTCTTAACATTATGGGGATTGTCTTGTATGTTATTTGTTGTTTTTCCCTTGATGGTTTTAATATGTTTTCTTTGTATTTAATTTTTGACAGTTTAATTAGTATGTGTCTTGGCATGTTTCTCCTTGGTTTTATCCTGTATGGGACTCTGTGCTTCCTGAGCTTGATTGAATATTTCCTTTCCCATATTAGGGAAGTTTCAACTATAATCTCTTCAAATCTTTTCTCTGCCCCTTTCTTTTTCTGTTCTTCTTCTCTGACCCCTATAAGTCGAATGTTGGTGTCTTAAATGTTGTCCCAGAGGTCTCTGTGAGTGTCCTCAATTCTTTTCATTCTTTTTGCTTTATCCTGTTCTGTGGTAGTTATTTCTACTATTTTATCTTCCAGGTCACTTATCCGTTCTTCTGCCTCAGTTATTCAGCTCTTGATCCCTCTAGAGAATTTTTAACTTCATATATTGTGTTGTTCATCCTTGTTTGTTTCCTCTTTAGTTCTTCTAGGTCCTTGTTAAACGTTTCTTGTATTTTCTCCATTCTATTTCCAAGATTTTGGATCATGTTTACTATAATTCCTCTGAATTATTTTTCAGGTAGACTGCCTATTTCCTCATTTGTTTGGTCTGGTGGGTTTTTACCTTGCTCCTTCATCTGCTGCATATTTCTCTGTCTTCTCATTTTGCTTAACTTTCTGTGTTTGGGGTCTCCTTTTCACAGCCTGCAGGTTCGTGGCTCCCATTGTTTTGAGTGTGTGCCCCTAGTGAGTTAGGCTTGTTCAGTCAGTTATGTAAGCTTCCTGGTGTAGGGGACTGGTGCCTGTGTTATGGTGGATGAGCCAGGATCTTGCCTTTCTGGTGGGCAGGACTGTATCTGGTGGTGTGTTTTGGGGTGTCTCTTAACTTATTTTGATTTTAGGCAGCCTCTTTGCTAATAGGTGGGGTTGTGTTCCTGTCTTGCTAGTTGTTTGTCATGGGGTGTCCAGCACTGGAGCTTGCTGGTCGTTGAGTGGAGCTGGGTCTTAGCATTGAGATGGAGGTCTCTGGGAGAAATCTCACCGATTGATCTTATGATGGGCCAGGATGTCTCTGGTGGACCAATGTCTTGAACTTGGCTCTCCCACCTCAAAGGCTCAGGCCTGACACCTGGATGGAGCACCAAGAATCTGTCAGTCATACGACCACCTGGTCATCACGTTGTGGCCTGACATCTTGGCAACATATGACTCTCTATTTACTTTCTTGATAGTGTCCTTTGACTTGCAAAAGCTTTTAATTTTGATGAAATTAACTTACCTATATTTCCTTTAATTGCTTGTGCTTTTGATGTTGTATTTAGGTATTTACTGACTTATCAAATATTACAAGTATTTAAGTCTATATTTGCCTCTAAGAATTCTGTGGATTTAGGTCTCACTTTAAATCTTTGATCCAATTTGTGTTAATGTTTGTAAACAGTTAGGCAGGTTTCCAAATTAATGATTTTGCCTATAGATATCCAGTTGTTTCTACACCATCTGGTGAAAAAACTATTCTTTTCCATTTAATTGTCTTGACACTGCTGTTGAAAATCAATTGACCATTAATATGAGAGTTCAGTTCTGAACTCTTGATTCTATCTATCATCTATCTATCTATCATCATCATATATATATCTTATATATAAAATATATATATATATATATATATATACACATCAATATACTATATCTCTGTGTGTGCATGTGCATGTATCTTTTGCTAGAACCATATTGCTTTGATTATTTTGCCTTTGTAACAATTTTTGAAATTGAGAAGTATTAGTTCTCCACCTTTTTAAATGATTTTTTTGGCTTCTTGTGGTCCCTGGCAATTACATGTGACTTTTCTTATCAGATTTCCGTTTCTGAAAAAAAAGCTATTGGAATTTTGATAGGAACTACAAGGAATGTGTAGATCAGTTTGGAAGAATTGGTGTCTTAACATGTTAATTTTTCCAATTCATGAACATGGAATATCTTTGTATCTATTTAGTTTTTCATTAATTTATTTTATCAACTTTGTAGTTTCCAGTATATAAATCTTGCACTTACTTGGTTAAATTTATTTCTAAGTATTTTATTTTATTGATTCCAATGTAAATGAAATGGTTTCCTTATTTAATTTTCAGATTGTTCATTTCTATTATAAAAATACAACTGAATTTCCCATGATGATCTTGTATCATGCAACTCTGGTGAACTTGTTTATTATTTCTAATATGATTTTGTGAATTGTTTAGAAGTTTTATACAGATCATGAAGTCAGCAAGTAGAGGCCATTTTACTTCTTCCTTTCTAATCTGGACATCTTTAATTTACTTTTCCTTGTGTAATTACCCTGCCAAGAATTTCCAATACAGTGTTGAATAAAAGTGGTGAGAGAAGGCATCTTGTACTCTTCCTGATCTTGTAGGGGTATGCTTTCACTCCTTCACCATTAATTATGATATTAGCAGTGGGCTTTTCATAGATGTCCATTGTTAGGATGAGGAAATTCCCATTTATTTCTAGCTATTTTCTTTTTATATTCCTTTTTTTTTAAAACAGTAGGTCCTTGTGGTTATCTATTTCAAATATAGCTGAGTGTGCATGTCAATCCCAAACTCCCAATCTATACTTCTCCCCACCCTTTCTCCTGGTAACCATAAATTAATTCTCTAAGTCTGTGAGTCTCTTTCTGTTTTGTAAATAAGTTCATTTGTATCATTTTTTTAAGATTCCACATAAAAATGATATCATATGATATTTGTCTTTCTCTGTCTGACTTACTTCACTTAGTGTGATAATCTTCATGTACATCCATGTTTGCCACAAATGGCATTATTTTGTTCGCTTTATGGCTGAGTAATATTCCATTGTATATATGAACCACATCTTTTTTTTTTTTTTTTTTTTTGGGGTAC